>NC_134098.1:109457840-109655340 GCF_000715075.1 Nicotiana tabacum | reverse complement strand
AAGATCTCGCAGATAAGCTTCACGACCAGGCGATCTTCGTAATAGAAGAGAGATTTGGCGATAAGCTTATGCTTGTTTGGAGGGATCATCATAAATAATTAAAGTGTGTCATTCACGATACATAAAATATTCAGACAGAGCTGCTCCTGTTTAAGGAGCAAGGAATTGTAATGTAGTAGGGGAGTCCGCCCTTTCGGCTACCACACTAGTCTATTCCATCACTCCCCCTTTTCAGTAAAGTAGTTACTACCTGGGCCACAGAAGATAATTTTTTTCCAATAGCTACATAAACACATATTACATTTTGACCTTGTTGATTGAGAATCCTCTCAGTGGCTACTGCTATTTTAACCAATTTGTCTATCCCCAATAATGAATTCTAGCTAACCACGTCCTATGGGGGGGATCAATCAATATCAATAATCCCGATTTGAAGAGGCTCATATAAGGAACGGTGTAAAATAATAATGGGGCGGGAGATTCTATTAATCGAATTTCAGAAGCTAAAATTTAGCCTCCATTGACAATCCCCTTTATTGTGTCGAAACCGGTCTAAACCGCTGATTTGAGAGAGTAAATAGAATAGTGTCAGGGATTGAATATAGGACAATAGTTTAATTGAATCGGATTCTCGCTCAAAGCCTATTCTCGAGGCACTCTTTCTCTTATAATGGAATTCCCCTTCACTTGCCAAACCTTCTTCTTCCGTGAAAGCCTTCAAGCTCATTCCCTTCCTTCTAGCCTTCCCTGCTCTTTGGGATAGTAGGAATACTAAAGATCGTGGCATCTCTTAGTTCCTTTAGCGCAATCTATTACTTAACAACATTACTTATATAGTTATAGTAAATCCCTTCTATTCCTCAAGCTAGTTCCAAAAAGCCTATTCCGAAAGCCGTCTTTCAATGCCTGTGCCCCAAAAGAGGGCTAGGTTCAAGGGTACGTACCTAGTAGCTGCGAGCCTACGATCAAAGGTAGTCACAAAAAGGAGTTCAATATTTCCAGCTTGATAAAGTAAAATCTCAGTGCTAGTTGTAAGGTTAGGAAAGCTAGATATGATGAAATCCTCTTTTCGAATAGGAATTGATTCGATCTTATTATTAAAATATGAAGATTCAACTGAATATACTATTTTTCAAGAAGGAATCGCCATCGGCAGTGAAAGTTGAACCCAGCGATCTCTTCCTCTTAAAGTATGGAAAAAGGAAGAAAAAGCAGTCAACCACAGGGAAGGAAGGAGGTACAGCTCAACTTTCTTTCCTCTTCTTCAATCCAGTAGCGAGGTTTCAACGAGTTCTTTGTACGCGTTTAACGAATAGTATATATACTTTTTATCAGAAATTCCCTATTTCTCTCAGTCCTTGTTCTTGGTCTCTGTGAAAGATCCAGTCGATGGGAATGAATCCATGTTCAAATCTTATTACCGGGTTCGATTACGGGAATGAAATAGAGAAGGTAAGGGACCGATTTCCTTGTTCAAGCCGGTATTGTTTGAGTAAGTAGTAAGTAAGTGAGAAATGGTGAATTGGCCTTGAGGAATAAAGCTTATTTCTAATACTAATAAAAGCATTCATTACAAACTCTTGTGCTCACTTATCCCAAGTATAGGATATTTTCCCTGAGCTTGTCTGTGTTGAATACGCTTTTTTCCGTGTAGAATAGAGATTCTCTCTAAGGTTTATATAATATATGTTTTCTTTTTCCAATTAAAGGTTGTCCAAAGAAGACTAAGAGACAGATATTGTGCTTGCAATTAAGCTTCAGCCAAGCATCAAATAAACCAAGTTCGGGTTGGGAAAAGGGCTATTTACCCCAGCAATATAGAATAATTATTTCCCCCAGCACATCCCCAAATGAGAGCATCGTCTTTACCCCTACAAAAGGTACGGTGTAATTTCATTGTTCGATTACATTACTCGATGTAATTGAGTCTTAAAGGGTAATTGCATAAGTAATCTCTTTTCATATGAGAACTACGAATCATCCTCATGAATAAGCTCGACTATACCTTAAGGAGATGTGGAGGCAATAGGTCCCGTGCAGCTTTAAATAACTCTACTCCTCCATACGCCTATTCTTTAGTTTATTGGGCTAGGTCCTCCAACCTTCCATTAGCTTTCAATTTAGTTTGCATTCAAATTCTTGGAATGCGATCTTATGTGCTTTCAGATATAGGCACCATTCGCCTGACTTTCTTGAAGTCTTAGGATCCTCCCCTAATATTCCATTCTCTTCCCCTCTCGGCCTTGCTTTCATTCTTGTCTCATTTGAAATAGCTCCTAAGGCAGGGAGTCATCTCGAACCTGTCCAAGTCATGTAAGGCTCATCTATCTATATATAGAGAGGTCATGTATGGAGGGAGGATTTCTATGTGCAACATCGTGGTTGGGACATTCCTTTTTCTTTTAAAAGCAGACTAGAGGACGAAAGAAGAAGCTCTTACATCGGATAAAGCCTAATTCAAATGTCCTTTGAAGATTGGAAGATAGTGAAGGCTGACTTCCTTTTTAAAGATCACTCAATGATGTGGCAAATCCCCTTTTTTAAGTCTATGAATTGGCAGCATGAAAAACTCTTCTTGAAAGCGAGTTCAGTGGCTCTCTGGTGAGGGGCACGAATGGTATAACATAGTTGCCACGAAGACACTTTTTTTTTCTCTTTCTGTTTTTGAGTTCTGATCCGAAGGTAAACTCTAGACACATCGCACATGCGATTGATGACTTTTGGATCGAAAAAGAAGCTAGGGTTCAAAAGGGCCAATGAAACTGCTAGTGGACTGATTTTCTAGGCTTTCTCTCTTACAAATGAACTAAAGGCTAGGCACCTTAGGAAAATGTATAGTGCTGCGGGAATCCATTCACCTTGAAGTGGAACTGTTGTGGCGGGGAATGTCACTAGTTGTGATGCTTGTTTCTCTAATACCCTTTCGCCCCTTTTACAACACAAGAAAGAAGGTGAGAGTAAGCATGACTTTCTTCTTCTCTTAACTATATCCTAGTTAAGAGAAGAAGAAAGTCTAGCCGGAATAAACTTTTTTACCTAAGTAGTAAACTACATGAAAGCAAGCAGAGGAAGCAGAGAGGTACTTGAGAGAATGGAGGGCAGGGGCCCCTAATCGAACGCAAGGAAGAAGAGTGGGTTCTCCAAAGTAGTTGGAGAGGTCTTCTTTGAACTCAAAAACAATTTCACTTGAATTCTTCATGTGACTAAATCCTATCAACTAGACTCTTCCAAAATTGCGTAAGTAAAGAGAAAGAGATTCGCTCCTTCTATTCCCGACAGGACATCAATTTGGCACTGGAATTATCCACACCGGATCCAAAAGCTTTAGAATTTGCCCTAGAACGATGGCAAGCTGAAGGTATGGATGAATGAAAAAAAGCTTTTCCTCTTTCAGAGAAGCTTAAGCTGCCTTGTCTTTATTGCATTCCTTTTATTTAAGACAGCCTGCCAGCCAGGGGAAGGATCTCAAGTCCGAGTGGAAGGCTATCCCACAATCCTTCATGAAAACCCTCTTTAAATCCTATATCGCATCGGTTAAGGCACAGTAACCGTCTTCCATGTTAGATTCATCGCTGTACCTTGTTACTGTGCCGAAAAAAAAATTATAGCGACCATCCTAGGCCTTCCATGATTGTTGACCTGTCTCGGACCGGGGAAGACGTTCTTCAAGACAGGACATATGGTACAAAAAGGATCATCTAAGGATCTTGTCTGGACGAAGATGTGTTTTTCCTAAGAAAGAAGGTAAAAAACCAGTAAATACTTTTAAGAATACATAAGACATTCTTAGGAAAGTCTCTATCCTTCTCTTACAGTCAATCATTCCTAAAGTCAAGACATTGAAGATAGTAGAAGGGAGTCTGCTATCTGATTGCCTTGTAGGACCCATATCCATTAAAGTATTAGCTAGTGCTTCTTTCCGCCGATTAGATCTATGGAATCCAACCTTAAAAGGAAACTCCACTCTATGAATCCTATAAGAAGAGTGGTTTCTCGAGACAGGGAGAACCTTTCTGGTAATACAGATTCCATATCCAAAATGCTCGGAAGGAACCTTCAATATCCAATACCACGTGGAACCTGCCCTAAGAGCGGTTTTCGAGATAAAAACTGGTCATTCTGTGGATCCGAGATAGAACTCTTGTCCTGCAACTCCTTCCTTTGATAGCCTTGAGTTATTAGTTACACCGCACCAGAAAAGCACTCACTGGGAAATCTGGATCTTTCTCACCAGGGACAGTACCAAGGATATCACAGTTAGACAGCATTTTTTCTCTAGCAGTCTAAAATCTTTCCAATCAATCGGGAAAGCCTATACCCGAAAGAGGGAAACGTTTTGTTTGCTTGCCATTGCAATATCGAAAACCGCAGGAAAGAAAGCCCTGGCCTGGTATTTTATTTTGACCGGCCTAAGCTGAACCCAAACCAAACCCTAAGCAAAGAAAGGATGTGCCTTAGTTCAGTCTCGAGGACGGGATAATAGGGGCGTAGCACCGAATATGTCGGTGTAGTCCCACCCAGTAGATGGACAAGCCAGCAGTACCAATCAAGAAAGCCTTGAACTCTAGAGCTTTCATTCCTGGTGGGGACTAAGAAAAGGAGACGAATATAGCTAAACCGCTGCAACAGAAAGAATGAAAAGCCAAAAGTCAAGGTGCATAGCGTTCTTTGAAAGGATAGGGAAGTACAGAATAAGGGATTTGCAAGACAAAAGAGAATCCGTTGGAACTACGGACAAGGATATTTTACTCAATTCCCATCTTACTATTTTAAAAAGCAGAAGAAAATAAAATTCCACTAGTGTGTATCTAAGACAACCTTAATTCTCTATGTTCAACGCTTTGGGCAAGCTAGAGCAAGACATCTCTGTGGGAATACCCGGCTATCTCCTGCTTTAAATAGAGAAAATCCCTAGAATTCTCTGATGCCGGGGATTATGTCTAAAAAACTTCGTACTAAAATCTCCGCTGACGATCGTTCTTTTCTTTTCATAAGATCTATTCTTGGGCTAGAGCGTTAATATAGTTTTTCTCTTTTATATGGGGCAGGGCTTTGGAGAACTCCTAGAATGGGATTCCCCTTATATGATAACCTAACTAGTACCAGTCTAACTAAGAGACATCTGCTAGGCCAGCTTCCTGTGAGTAAGCCAGCGCTAAAGAAGAGGGGTAAGGAAAAGCTAAAAATTCATTGGGATAGATGAAGCGCCAATTAATTTCTGCCAATTTCCGCAGTGAGTGCTAAGTACTTCGATTAATAGTTTGCAGGATTTCTAGAATAGGAATAGGCTTTTCCTTTAGTGTAAGACTCTTTGCTTGCTTCTTTCGGCCAGCTCAGCGGATAAGTGGCTGTATTCGACACCTCTTTCTCTTACGGCTAGTGCACTATTTGATATAGTTAAAAAGGGGTGTAGCGATAGAAAGTTTTGAATCAATAATTCCTCAAAAGTCATTGCTAGTGAGTATAATACAGTTACTACTATACCTTAGGCCTAAATTAGCAGTCATAAGGCCGACATGTCTTCATCCCGAAATACGTAGATGTGGAATCCCATCTATTTGAAAGGAAACTTGAATTAGCAGTCGGACTGTGAACCATTGTCACTTGTTAGGCCTCCCAATATAATTGATTTGAAGGAGTGAAAGCCACTTGACTGTAAGGAGAGGAGCTCCAGCCACTCTACTTCCACCGTCGTGTAGTGCTGCGGATAATTCGAATACCGGAACATCCTTCCATCCCTCATTCAATCTGATCTACCGGCTCTAAGACCGACTCAATGGGAGGAATCGGATCAATCTTAGGGCTTTGCTTTCAGCGCCTCGAAGACTCAATAGCAATTCCATCTTGTCTTTCCGGATCAATAGCCCCAATCCCCATCTTTTCCACTAACTCTGGATCATTGATCAAATAATTCCTTTTGTTCCATCTATGCTTTCTTTAAACGTAAGCAATTACTTTTCCTAGTCTTTCTGCCCCCTTGTTGCGTGCATACTTAGCTTATCTTATTCCCATGCATGTCAAAATTTTGTGCAATTCATATGGTCTCGAATATTACTTTTGGTTTCATTTCCCACTCATTAGCCACGCTAGGTGGCACTTTCTTATGGAGTGCATACAATGTTGTTTTGAGACTGTTGTTACAAGACCATTTCCTCTTTAGGTCACTATGCTAAGGTTGAAGCCTTCTTCCTTATTTCCTCAGCTAGTCTTTTGTTGTAGTATTTAGGAAGACCTTCTGGCTCTTGTAAAGTTGCAAGCTTATCGCATCGTATACTTGACGGATTTTTTTTTAATGTTCTTCCCCGCCTATAATTATCCGTAGTTACTTATTTCCATGCCTTTGTGCTTGTAGGGTTGCTTCTGAACTAATATTTCGACTGTCTTCCTAGTGGCATATTCTTTTATTTACCTTTAACAACCCCAACTCCTATCTGAATATATCTCAAGGATCACAATGTTATATCTGCGAGACTGGATTCCCCATTTATCAATAACATCTCGGGTAGGAACCCTTACTTCCTCTCCTTGACGTCGCACTTGCATAATGTTCTGGAATCATTGCATATCTGTAGGATTTGAATAAGTGCAATCTTATCCATTTCTCATTTTTATCGAATTCTTCCTTTATCATTCCATAGTTACTAGAACCATTTAATTATGACTTTATGTCACATCTCACCATATTCCCCCCTTTTAGGGGAGCACTAAGATTTAGTGTTATGATGATCTACGTATAGATGTTTTACCTTCTCATCTTTGATATCTTTTAACATCATCGATGATCCTTACTCGCCTCGCGATAATCTTTCTGTACCAAAGATAACAAAATTCCTTACTCGTGAGGGTGACACTTAGTGTAACTGGCACATACAGTCCCTTAAGCTTAACTTTACTCATCTTGCTTGCTTTAGGGAAGCATCTTCCCGAATGACCTTTAAAGGGTATTCTTCTGTCGTCCATTCTATTATCGTCGGGATGCAATCTCTGAAATTCTCATGATGCCGACTATTACTCAGTTCCTAGTTCGTGTTTAGTTTATCTTGTTCATCAGTCCATGCTGATTTCTTATTACTCTAGGGTCTAATTTTTTTTTTCCTTTTGGTAATCACGTCGGAGTCACGAACTTATTTCTCGAAAAGAGGATATGACTTTATGGCCTATACTCTTTTGTTGTCTCAAGGCTTGTCACCTCTCGTCCTTTCCTTCACTTGACTATAGACTCTGTAATACTGTCAATTTTTTGATCTACCATTGTCATCCATGTATCACATCTTACTCATAATGCTTCATTAACTCTCTTCTTATTTTCCGCTAACATTTATGTCTTTCACTTTTTTCGAAAAATTCGAACAAGACATTCTTTTGCTTCTAGCTCCCCTTGCTCCACCTACTAGCTCTTCGGGTTGCCTAACGTTCTTTCTTTAATAGGGACAGGAGCAACACTAAGGTACTATTTATCCCTTCCAAGCTTCCAGTGCCTATCTTTGATTTTTTGTTTCTTGAACATTCTAGTATTCATATCAAGATATACTATTCTAGAGTGCACCATCTTGGTGTCTCACAAGGAGATCTATTAGTACATTTGCAATAACCTTCGGAAACGTCAACTAACGCAAACAATCCATACAATATTTTTGGGTTACTTTAACACCCCTAGCTGGATCCTGATATCCTGTCCTTCTCTTAAACTATATCTGAGGCTCCCATGGAGCATAACTGAGATGGGTGTGACCAATTGTATATACCTCTGTTATAGTTCAAGGTAACTCAAAAGGCTTATATTCCTCTGCCTGAATTGTAATTACAAATAATCTTCATTAGCTGGGTAACTCGTACCCTTTTTGACCTTGCTTCTTTTACTTGTTGAAACTTATATTTACATCCTGAATTTCTCATTTATTTTCACCATATGGGTAGATATGCTTACCTTAAGGCTCCTTATCAAGAAGCTTACACACATGTTCTGATGAAACCTTCACATTTACTTATCATAAGCATGATGCAAAATTGAGTTCCTCTGACTCAACTCTTCCATAGCTATATCTCTTACCAACCGTCTTTCTGGATGTAGGTATCGTTGTATTACGAATAATATAGTGTTTAGGAAATTGAGTTCTTACAACTGAGCTTTACCACACGATCTAGAGTAAGAAGAAAGAGTGACAGTCCTAAATGCTATGTAACCTCCTTCTTATAAGTGAGGTGCACAACACACCCATAAACAAGACTCTACTAGACATGGCTTGTAGACTCCCTAGGATAGAACTGCTCTGATACCACTTTTGTCACGACCCGAACTGATGGGCCGCGACGGGCACCCGGTGCTTTACTTAATTGAGTACCAACGTTACATATCATTCTTATTGTACTGTCTTTGGCAAATGGGACAAATGGGCCTTCATGAGCTAACCAGAATAAACATAAGGGACTACTCAATATAAGACGACCCAATCTGACATAAAAACTTATACATGTGAGATAGGGCCTATACGACCAAAATAACCACTCGTACACTGAACATATGCCGACAAGGTCATACAATCTTTTACATACATGACATCTGTCTTCAAGCCTCCTGCTAGTATGTAAAAGATTGTTACATTTATTATTTGGTACAGATCCCCGCCATACCAAATAATAAACGTATAAATCATACTAACCAAACAAGCAACTCCAGAGAAAACAGAACATCAACACCTCCTGCTGAGCTGATGGCCTACTTAGAGGACTCTCGACCTGTCTATCAGGGCTTGCGGGCATGAAACGCAGCATCCCCAGGCAAAAGGGATGTTAGTACAAATAATGTACCGAGTATGTAAGGAATAAAAATCAGTAAATAATAGACATGAGAGAAACATGGAGTAAACAAACTGACATGTATGTCTGCATAGCTCTGTTAATCATTTTATTTTCATAACGTCATGCATATGCGTATAAATGTCATACCATGCATAGGTATATGTGTTCATAACATCATCAAGCCTCCGAGGGCATCCCATCATATCATTTCGGCCACTGTGGGCAAATCATCACCGTATACCAGCTGATCAGGTGGTGGTGCGTATATAACGTCGTAACCTTTTCCCATATCCCATATACATAAAATGTACATATATACGTGTATATAATATATACATATAATATACATATATACGCGTATATAACGCCATCTGGTCATGGATAAATGTATAAATGAATGCAATGCATGAGAAATACGTCAATAAATCTCTCGGAACATCATAAGACCATTATGCCTTTGATTAATGTCATGAAATAAACTTTATCAACTTAGGTATTTTCTGAGACCCATGAATAAATGATAGAATAATAAGACACATGGGGTATCAAGAATATAGACACCCCTAGTATTTATATGAATAGAGTCATTTATGAAAATTATGCATTTGCTCGTTTCGTTTGTATTGTATGGATCATGCCAAAAGGAAAGAAGGGATAGCCTTAACATACCTAAGTCGATTCTCTTGACAATCCATCTAACACACGTTGATTGCGACAACACGTAACAATGGATCAAAGTAGGGGGAGAAATCCGTATGATATTCTTGAGAAAGATTATACCGGGCTCCCTTAGAATTGTGAATCTCGTTGCTATTACGTAGTGTAAATTCGTATGAAAGTTTTTCCCAAAATCCGTTACATTGCTTAATTCTAATTCATGTTCCTTTGTGAATTAGAAGTCTTATAGTGAATAAAGAGATTCTTGAAATTTTGAGCTTCACCCGTGAGCTTTAGCAAGCTTATGAATTTTTCCTCTTAACTTATGTATAATATACCCTTACTTTGAGGTTTGTGTGCCACCAATTATCTTAAATATGCCACATAGCACCAAATTGAAGAGTCATTCTTTGGGGGTTTTTATTGGCTTCCACGTTGGTTTCAAGACATTATCCAAAAGACAATCCAAAATGTCTTAAATAAATTACCAATTTCCTAATTAACTTGGAAATTCCCCACTAATCCAATAATTAACCACATAATTAAGAATCATCTAATATTACTTAAAATACTACTTACTTTTAGCATACCTTATACACCTTACTATCATGGTCATGTGGTACCTTGTATGGCACAAGTCCATAAATATGGGGTATTATTGCTTGGACCGTATTTTACCCCAAATTGTCAAACCTCGACTAAACTCATTTTCCTCGATTCGCTTACCATTTCACCTTCACGAATTTACTTATCACTTATTTTGAAATAGCAGAATGCTTATAATCTCAAAATAATCTCATTCCCAAACTTACGTCGATTAACTTACAATGAAACTTTAACGTATGAAAATGGGAGATGTAACATTTCATGTATGAAAATATGGGGTGTAACATCGGGCATCGGTCCTCTTGGATCCGGTAGGAGTAGGAGTAGGTAAGGTAGTATCGATCCAATGAAGAAAAGAGAATTTAGTGGATAGAGACATTAGATCTGGAGGAAGCACCTGGTCACATATCCCAAAACCTTCACGGGAAAGGAACGGACTCACTCGCCCTACTTCTCAAGATAGATAGAAAAGGTTAGGGGGTCCTAGATGCTGAGGTGGCATAGTGACAGGTGAGAGCAATAACAACAAAAGCAGCGGAAGATCCTGCAGTAGTATATTCGGTAGTTTGCGGCGGAATAGATTCAAGCATCTGGGCCAGTAGATCCACAGCAAATAGGCATTGACTTAGTTGCTTTTGTAGTTTATTTTAATCCCGATGTTGATCCGACGCAACTTACCAGTGATAGTCGCAACACCAAGAGCTTTCATGGGAGGGGCCAGGATCTCTAGTTCTGTTCTGGAATCAAAACAAAACATCTAACTAAATAGGCAGCGAGCCGTTCAGATGAGACCCGAAGACCATGAAGAATAAATTAGCAAAGGGAGGGGCTTCTTACTTCAACAGAGGTAATGCTTATTCTTCTCCTTCTTGGTACTCTTGAATAATACAAGGCTTTTTCCTATTCCCTATCAAAATCACTTTCAGTAGAAAAATGAATCTGTCTCAAATCAAAAGAAGAAGAATCTGCACCTTTAACTAATTCAAGCAAATCAGTCAGTGCGAAAGTCATATCACTAAACATTGGATTATATACAACCTCGTGAACATTACAACCAATCAATCGAGAGTCTTCTATACATTTAGAAAGTTTCTGTTTATTCCTGAACGCACAAGAAAAGGTAGAACCTTTGGGAGGTACTTTCGTTCTACTTTACTATAGCTGTTTTAGATCTGCCGGTCGCTCTCTTGCAAGTGTGAGTCTAGCTCCCTCTCCTTGATCTCTTCTTTTTGTTTTTAGCCGGATTTGGCCTTTTAGCCATCCCTTCGATCAAATAGAGCTTCCTATCCTACGTTTTTCTTTTTTTCCCACGGTAGCGATATTCCTTTGCTACTTCTTTCCTCGGCTAATGGAAAAAAATCCTTCTTTTTACCCTGTCTGGCGCCATCCATCTCCAAATAGTAAATGCGCTGCTGAGCTCAGATGTCCGCTCGTCTGGCAAGTTGGCAGCAAGCACTTCCTCCCCTCTTTGTGTGGAAAAGCTTCTGAAAGCCTATTAGTTAGTATTAGTAAAAAACCTAGTTAAGGGGTCCGTAGTTGTCGCAATCGCTCATTGGTCTTCACCTCAAGTGCTTTCTTCAATGAGTCCAAGTCTGCCTTCGCGGATAAGAAATCAAGGACTTGTCGGTAGATCAGCTAGCTCGCGCTCTAGTCTTTCATTGATCTTTTCTACCCCTCGCTCTATGAGGATGCGCGCCTATCCAGAACGTGCAAAGTAAAATAGCGGTAGATCAACTGGGTATAGATCGACACATAGGCTGCTGGCAGAGTGGGGGGCAGAATCACACAGCAAGAAAGCTTCCTGTCAATCCAAAAATGTTAGAAAGAGAATTAGATCTAATCTCGTCAAGTGGGCTTATTCAATTTCTGAAGTTAGATTGAAGATTGAGAAAGCCGGCCAGTAGTGCCTTTAGCGAATGCGTTCACGAGGCCGGTCCCCGGTGGCTAAGAAGCTTGATCACTTTGTTGAATAAAGCAAGTTGACGTGATGATCGAATCTGGGTGAAGTGTCGCTACTTGGCCCAGCGTTATCGAGAAAAGGTTTTGTTTCCTTAGTCTTTCTTGTGCACTTTTTTTAGTCTACTTAGTCTATCTGAGTGGGCTTGGTTGGCAGGGTCAGGGTCTTTCGCATTCTTATCTAAAAAAGAGTAAGAGGGCGGTTCCCTCAATTGTGGCATCGCCTTCATCATCCCTCGGACAGGTTGATGAGCTTTTGGACAATTCGATATGAGCGAACTCCAGAAGCATCAGACCGTCTGTAATGGCTCGTCCCTAGTGCCTTTGAACGAACTGAAAGGCCTCTCTTCAACTCCCTCTGAGGTTTGAACTGCCAACCAACTCTTTCGACTGCGAGTCATCAAAAGAATGAATGACCACTAGAGGGGGAAAGCGATAGAAATTGGTTCCCTACGACGTCTTCTGTCTTCGCGCTTTCTAAAAACCCCCCTAGCCTTCCACGCAAGCTGTAGTACCCCCGGGAATCTTTTCAAACCTTAGTCAGGGCTACTTGAAGATCCTTTCATCTCTTCTTTCTTTGTGTTGAGAGAGAGTCGCCAAAAGGCTCATTCCAGGAGTGAAAGAGAACCTGGCTTGCTTAGCAACCAAAGCTAGCTTACTAAGGAAAAACCTGTTAATGGGAGACCCTTCTTTGCCGGGCCGGGTACTTCTCCTTTATCCCTTGCCTTGCTTTTTTGCTCGGCCACTCTCTGTTCTTAAGTAAGGGTTCCCCTCTCTCAAAAAAAGAATATGTTAATCGTTACCGATACCAGGCAGAGTTGCTTTTCCTTGCTCCAGAGGAGATTGGTATTGGTAGAGTCGCATTCAACCCCGTCTTTTTGCCCTTTGGCTGGTAATCACATCGGCCATAAGGTGGTCTATCACCTCGGTTGGGTAGAAAAGCTTTTTTGTTGTCGGAAAATCCCTCTCCGCTTTATTAAACTCTTCTCTTAGGCGAGAGCTCACTTAATTCCTTTTTAAACTTTCGCAAAGCTCTCCTTTCCTTAGTGTGAGTTGGTTTTGAATGAAAGCAGGTTTCATCCTGACTTTCATCGGGGACAGGTACGGGGTCTGGGTCGGTCGATACGATGAACGGGAAATCAAAAAATCTTGCTTCATTGAAGTCCCTCATGGAAGAAGAATTGGCTGATGTAGAAGGCTTATTTGTTATCGTATCCACCACATAGTTTACATACTCAGACAAGCTGACTCCAGCGCCTATAGTAATAGTCATACTAAAGCTAAAGAGATCCCAATAGTCAATCCGCTATGCCCCAATGTTGTCAACGAACAATCACCTTGCCTTACTAATATATTAATTTTTTCGCATTGTCTTCCTCCAACAGGAAGGAGAGCAGCTGATTCTAGGGATGCCCATTTGTCCACATCAAAAGGAAAGGAATCAGTCCGGCAGCAAGAGAGGAATTCCTCTAAGCCGTATCATCAATGTTAATAGCATTTATCGATGCTTCTCCACACTGTCCTGGTCTCACGATGTGGATTCGAACCACTGCTTCTCCTTATTGTCGTGAGTGGGTCTGTCGTCCTCCTCATTATAGTCCTCCTAGAATCCAGAGCATTTCGTCGAAATACATCCTGTCTTTTCACCTTAGTAGTCCTATGCATAGTCAGTACTATAGCCCCAATCATGGCTACTAATAAAATAAGACTAGAAACCAAAAACCAGACGAAATAGTAGGTATAAAGTAAATTGCCCAATGTTTCCAAATTAGTCCAACTTCGTACCTTTCCGGCATAAACCGTATATCTCAGAGAGGTCGTATTTCTTTGGGTTGGTAGTAATGGAATGCTTTCATTATCTAAAATAAAGAACATCTCCCACCAAAAGAGCAGTCCAATAATACCACTCACAGGTAAATAGCGCAATACTTCTTCGTGAATCTCCGCTATTTGAATATGGAACATCATAACAACGAATAGGAATGAAACGGCTATAGCTCCTATATAAACTACTGGGAAGATCATAGCGAAGAAGTCGAGACCTAACAAAAGAAGTAAACCTGAAGTGTTGCGAAAGACTGGGATGAGAAACAAAACGGAATGTACCGGATTTTTAGCACGTACAACCATCAAACCAGAGACCAAAGCAGGGCTCGACAAAACAGAAAGTATCATAGTACGTCGTCCTTCCCTGAAATGGAACTTTCATGCTGGAGCAAGAACTAGCATGAAAGTCGATCTATTACGACCAGCGCGGTTGTTCCTATTTCATTTTCTTCTTCCAAGCCCTTCTTAGAAAGCACTCACTGAGTTACTTACGGAATCTCAAATCTCTCTCGACGCCGAGAATTATTTATGTGTCCAGGTCGATTAGAGGTTCGGCTTCCTTCTCCCCCACCTTTTAGCCTTCTGGACCCCTGAAAAAAAAAAAGAAAGCTGAAATCAAAAAGAAAGAAGAGAAATTGGGCCATCTTTCCCGAGAGAGGCCGCCTTCTCTCAGGCCAGCAGTCTTCTACTTCTAGTCGACTGCTCTATGACGGGCTTCCCTCTTTCCTTGGCTCTGCTCGCTCGTCTACGCTCCGACCCAGCAAGTAATAATTGAAAAACGATGTTTCCTTGCCTGCATTAAGATTTAAAACTTGTCGTCAAAAAAAGGCAATCAATCAGAATCAAGAAAAAATATGGAAATAGTGAATCAAGATCTAGATGGATCCCTATCTTTATCTCTATCCACGGAGATACCTATCTATATGGAGAGAGATCTATCTATGAATCGGCCTAGACTATCCTCTATCCGGATAGA
Source organism: Nicotiana tabacum (assembly GCF_000715075.1). Taxonomy (NCBI): domain Eukaryota; kingdom Viridiplantae; phylum Streptophyta; class Magnoliopsida; order Solanales; family Solanaceae; genus Nicotiana; species Nicotiana tabacum. The sequence goes on along the minus strand of NC_134098.1, from coordinate 109,640,519 downwards.
TATGTCCCTATGAGCGACTACGCCGATCTTTATATGTTTTGGCCACGTCCCTTTCCGCTCCGAAGAAGAAGGTTTGGATCTTTCAATCTTATGTCGTGAGGTATGTGACCTATGTTAGGTCCATAAGATACCACAGCTTTTGGTGTTCTATGATTCACCTCCGAATAATGAGTAGGTAGTTCGATCCTTTTTATTTTGATCTTTTTAGTAAACTGATGGGGGGATGCGGAGCAATAGGTCGAATTACTATATAAAGAAGAGTTGTAAACTATAGGACTTCTTGTTCGAGTAGGAATATTTCGGTTTTTCTCGTTCCTTCTCTTCGATAAGAATAGGGATTTGAAATGATACAAATTCCTCTTCATTCTGTTGTGCTCAGCGAAAGAACTGCCTAAGCATACTTTTTCGGATCCAAACTTCTTTGTTCTTTCTAAGTCTTCTTCTTGCATAGAAGAACGCAACTGTTGCAAAAACCGGGATTTTAGTAGTAGGCGGCATCCCCTCTTAGTTTTGAGTAGGCGGAACCATTCTGTTTTGGTTCTTCTCCACGGGTGATCCAGGAATTTTCCTATTATTTTTTCAACTGAGATTTCGATATAGAAGGATCTCTTTATTTCTTCACCGCGGGTTCTCGCATCATTTTCTTGAAAAGATATTATATCACCGTGGGAGAGTTTAAAATGAGTAATGTTAACCATTCCATTATTCACACAAACCCTTCGATGACTTATCGGCTGCCTTGCTTGAGGAATAGTTTCACAAAAATGGAGACGAACCGGGATAACGTCCGATCTTGTTTCTGGATTGAGTAGAAAAGGGATATATGAAGTTCGTTCTCTTCCTCTGTGCATCTCTGTGATGGGTAAATCTCCATAAAAAGGGACAACTTTCGTGTAGTTTGTGATTGGATGTAACTGTTAAGATTTTCTCTAGAATAAATCTTTCTCTTAATAGATCTCTTCTTGTTCCTCAATCTTCGGAGAATACGGCGTTGTATTATTGTAAGTTCTCTGTTCCAAACATTTCCTGAAAGTAGACGACAAGTTTTAAATCTTAATGCAGGCAAGGCATATCTCGTTGAATCAGTCTTTTTCGCCACATCGCGTATAACGGGAATCGAACCCCCTCCGCTGCTGGCGGGCAGATGTATAATGTACTACTTCGATCCAGCAACTTGTTAGGAGTAGGTTTTGGCTTGCCCCTTTCTTCTTATTAGTCAGATAGGTTTTCCACCCTTTCCCCTTTTAATATAATAATAAGGTAAGCTTCCAAAGCTCCTTTCTTCAGCTGGTGCGCAGGAGCACACTTTCGTTTTCCCCTTTACAAGGGGCTTTCATGAATAGGGATTTCCCGCCAGCAGTCTTCTCTTCCTATCACTTCACTTCGTTCTAGAAATCTGATCTCACCGGGCCGGGCGAAGGGGAAGGAAGAGATGGGTGGTCCGGGAACAACAACGAGAGAGGGCTCGTAGCCCCCCCTCTCACTCTTCCCCACGCCTATTTGTTCACCCGAGATGCAGAACTCTTTTTTTTTTTTTTAATGAATAGATAGAGCCATGATACATTCCGAAATATTGTAAAGGTAAATAGACTCTTTTCGCCCCCTTTTCGATGTCTGCCTGAGGACCTATGTTAATGTTTTGGAAAGGGGATGTTCGCCTTTTGTAACAAATAGACCCACGATACGGACTAATATATGTTCTTACCCGTAAGCATAAGTAAGATCTATTCATAGTTGGTCAGTCCCCCACGGCAGGGCTTCTCGCTTTTCATGAATGTGTCTCCCCCTCTGCTTATGTGAGTTTTACCCGCCTTTTACTCTGCTTGCTTCTGACTCCCTATGAGCCCTTACTTTTTCGGAGGGTCGGCGGGACATGGGAGCCTCAGCTCATGCATCGGTTTACCGAAATAACCTCTGCTCTCCCACTTCCTTCTATTCAAAAGGCGAGCAGCCCTTAAACAAAAAGGCCTAAGAGGGTTCTTCTTTATATATTACATAAGCCCTTAAAGTAGGTAGCCCCGAAAGCCGAACTCAGCAGAGTGGGTTTTGGCTTGCCCCTTTCTATCTTATTAGTCAAACCTAAACGTCCTTATTTCAAAAAACAGCGCTAACACCCTATCTATAGTAAGGGGCCTTTTCAATTCAATCTCCCACTTGATTTCGGACAGTCAAATATAAAGACTCTTTGTTAGCTCTTCGTGCCTCCTTGACTTCTCAAACTGAACTAAGACTGTCCAACTAGAGGTATAGCCGGAAGGAGCTCTTTTTGTATTGAAAGTGTTTTCAAATAGCAATCCATCGCGTCGGTAATAAGACTTAGAGTAAACGAACGATTCAAGCTCCTTACAGAAGGCAGTTCAGCTTGATAACTCGATAAGCTGTATTGACAGAACAAAACCACTCTTTCAAAGGTGGGATCAATCCCAACCTATTCTTCTTAGCCTAACAGTCTATTCGTGGAAGTAAATTATCCAAAAAGTCTCCTTACTAGACCTAACATCCTGTCATCGCTTTCAGATACAAGGAAGTTGGACTAGTTATTAGACCAACTATCTCACGCTCTCTCTCTCAAACCCAGCCAAAGGAGCACATCTAGTTGAAAGACTCTCATTCTTATTTAGAATGGGAAGATCTTTCAGTTCGTAAAAGCTTAAGCTTAAGAGCTTTATCCATAAGTAATGAGAGGAGACTTTTAGAAAACCCTCATGCCTTCTCTGGAGACAGAGATCTTACTGCTACCTCCGAGTCTGACAATCTAGTCTTCTAGGCTTTTCGCTTTTAGAATCCTCTTTCTCTCTGATCCTTCGTGCGTTCTTTATCCTATTCCGATTCGATTTAGCTTTCTTTTAGTTGCTATATCTTTATTTTGAAGAAAGGTGGATCTATAGGGGAAAGGATAAATATATAGTATCAATAAGAAGATAGTTTGATTTTCTTGTTTGCACATGTGTATTGTCTAATCTATGAGAATCAAGCTTTTCCCCTTCCGTAAGCGCATATAGGGAAGTGGGCCCTCGGCTATTGAGAGGACTCCTATTGTCTTTCTTTTATTTACTGGAGTTTCTTGTTCCCGCGCCCCCCTGGTACCGAGACCCCCGGTAATCTCTTGCAGGGCGCACAAGGCCCTTAGTCTTACCTCATGCAGTTTCTGCTTTCTTGTTGGCTTGGCGGTGCTTTCCTTCCTCTGTGGAGAGAAGACAGAAAAAGGATGTTTCCCCGCTTTCCGTCCGTCGTGTATTCCCCCTTATGTCTTCTGTAAGAACGAGAGGGATGGGCTCCCCGCTAACACTTTTTCAGATATTCCCCCTTCCAAGGACGCTTTCTCGAGCCTTTTTCCCTCATCCCTTTTGGTTTGGGGACGACAAGTACTTCGTCTCGAGTAGGACACCGGTGATCTCTACATTCACCTATGTAATTTCGAAATCTGCTTTCAAGCAGCTCCGTTTTCTAAGGGAGAGTGGACTAAAAAAAGGAGAAGCGTCATGCGTCATGCTTTTGTAGACCAGCTAGTATACATTAAAGAAAGTGGCTTCCTCAATTAAACTAGCTTCCTCATCTTCTCTTCCCCCCAACAACTTCACTCCGGAGGAATCGCATATTCTTAAGCGAGAAGATCAGACTCTTATTATTGAATTTCCATTGTTTGCACGTAATAGCTCATTCTCTATATTTTTTTTATGCTCAATCTTTCTGTTTTCCTTTTTCAGTCTAAAAGGAAAGCGAAGTGACTATCATCGGATAGTCACGAGCGCTTAGAGGTATGAAGTTAAGCGAATCTTACTATCTGAAGGAGCTTAGCTTCTTAAAGGACTCTTAATAAAGAAAGCTTTTTTGAAGAAAGCAATTCAAGTAGGGCTTGAAAGAAGCCAGGCGATCCGATCAGAAGATAAAGAAGATAGACGAGAAGATAAGGGGCGAAGGACTTTTAGAAATCCGATCGGTGTAAACATGATATTAATTAGTCTTTGTCCTTTCTTAAGAGACTCCGGACGCTCCTTGTCCTAAGCCCCAGGCATCCGGTTACCTTTGCGGATCTCCGCCGCCTGCTTTTGCGCTATTGTTACTTACGACGTCTCTTCTCTTACGCAATTCCTGACTAGTCGTAGTTTTTCTAAGGACCGGAATAAGAGGTTTCGGCTTTTCGGGGTATTTAACATAACTAATAATTCTTTATTGGAAAAGTTTAAAAATTTCAAACAATTTTGATCGGTATTCAACTAAGGGCCCCGTTAAGTAAGATGGGAGCCAATACAAAGCTAACAAGCGGGAACCCTGATCTAGACACAGTAGGATCAATTGAGTTAGCAAATCTAATGTGCGTACAAGCATCTTTTTCCTTTTATTTTTGAATTTGGCACTATTTAAATAAAAAAGAACCTACAATAAGGTTTTCTTCCTTAAACACTAACCCGGCCAAGACTCACCAATAAGGTAACTCCGCCCTGTGTTTTTTGGATCAAATCCGGTGACAATTCTCCACTCATGTCCTTCCAGAGCTGGGTAAGTGATCTTCAAGGGCATCTCCCCGATCCATTCTTCCCAGCGCTCCTCAATCAGATCCATAACTGCTGTTGCTTGTGCAGGAGTAACTAGAGAACTTAAAATTGCAATAAAGTTGTCAACTAAGAAAGACCGGAAGTCCATGCGAGCCGGGCTGATATTAACCAAAAAGATACCCTCCTCGAAAGGGCCTGAAATCAAAGACCCAGTCAGGGATAGAGTTGAGAATGACATTAAAATTGAACAACTGTGTAGGAGTACTAATAAGTTTTGTAAGGGTATAGTTTATTTAATTGAGTGAAATTAGGCCAGTAGTCTTTCTGAATGTGATAGCTGAGAACTGTGATTCTTCGCTCGATCAATTCTTGCCATCACGCTCTGGCTTTAGCATCTGCCGAGCACATCTAAGCGAAAAATAGAAAAAACTGGATTTCAATTGGATACCCTTTTTCTCTGTTCCAGGTACAAGTCAAGTTGAATTTACAAAAGAGAATTCAGTGTTAGAAGTATTCAAATCCATAAATTCACTACGAAACAAGGCCGGAACCAAGCCCTAAATTTGAGACTTTGGAAAACTGCAAATAGTAAACTTAAACTATCAATCATATTAATATTACATCCATCTCCACATAGAAGTGTTGGAAAAGAAAGCTATCTGAGAGGCAGAGGTTGACTATAAACTTCATCTCTCTCTGGACCTCAGGGAGTTTTTCCAGAGCTGAATTGCGCGTGCACTTCTGCCAGAGCAGAATCACGTGTGTACTTGGTGTATAACCTCAGTAGTATCTTCCTTCAGAACCCCAAACCGGCAACGGATATGTCCTTTAGACTTTGCTACAAATGATCGAACACTGAAAAATAGGTGGAAAACCAGCTTAAGCTAGTTGTACTTTTAAGCTCGTTCAATTCACACAGGCAGGGTAATTGAGGTGCGTGCTTCACAAGTTTTTTACTTTCTTCACATAACAAAACAAAGGCATGATAGTATTGTACTTAACTACTCATGCCGTATGGCTCTTTTACATTCTATAATATATAATATGTTCATTCATACCAATATACCAGCTAAAAAAACCAATAAATTTTCAACCCCTCTCACAATCATCAAACCAGCAACACCAAATTCCTCTCCGCCCTCTGCTCGGCAACGCAATTCCCATGCTCACAGCCAGTTAGAGCAAAAAAATCCACCCCTTCCTTTCTCTTAAAACTCACCTCAGTCTCATAAATGTCCTTCCCAAATCCTAGCGTAAGGTGTATGATCCGCCGAATCCATTGCTGACTTAACCACGATCGATTAGGTGAAAGGGTTCTGCAAAGTTTGTTTTTTCATACAAGCAGCGTGTTTATAGTACTCATATTGTGCCAGCCATGCAATTCATACTACATTGGCAGAATTGCTATACACTCTATAAAAAGAGGCTTGATAAGCCTTCGTGCTCTACAAAAAAAACAAAAAACTGAAATTTTCTACCAGTGTATATAGAGAAGCCATAGCCCTCCCTACTCAAATTCTCGACATTCCCCAGTGACTTGCTAAAATTAACGTTGAAATACAAAATGTATAAAAATTTCCTCGAAAGACTCGAATAATGTTAAATGGTTTCTTGAGGAATCTTCGCTCCCCGAACCCGGCTGCTATTGAACCCCGAATGAAAGCAAGCCGTCAAAGAATTCGGGAACTAGAAGAAAGACTCCAGGGACTACGCCAAGAGTAGCAGGAGCTGATGGTATAGGCAATCTTCCTTGGTGCCTGAGAAAACTAAAACAGTCCGTCGACTCTTTTTAGTTTTAGAAGGTTTCAATAAGTGTCTTGAGACATTTGCTTTCATGTTTGGTGTTCATTTTTTCAGTGTAGATCTACTCTGGTGCCTACTGGAGATAGACTCCTATCTATGCTAACTATCTTTGTTTGGTTTTATTTATTATGTTTGCATGTATAGTATGGTAAAACCTAAAGTATAAAATGTTTACCACTTAATGTTATGCTAATAGAATAATTAAAAAAGATTTATTCCCTAAATGACTATTCTAACTTTGTCCAATCCGTGAATACTAGGCTAAGCATGCAGCCTAGCCGCTTCACTCGTCAAAAATAGGGTTAGTTGAATGGTACTAACTAAAAATGCTATTGAATGAGGAAATTTTGACTCCGGAAGACCTGGAAAGAGGGAACTACTTTCAGCGGGTCCTTCTATTATCTCCTTCACGCTACCCAATCCGAACTAATAAGTGCCTATAGCAGCATTGAGTGATCCCCTTCTCCGACACCGATACCCTAGGGATTACATATTGTGCCAACTCCCCTCTGCTGCCTCTCTCTATAACCGGATACTTTTCTTGGCACTGGTTTAATTACTTGGAACCCTAAGAAAGGATCGAGCCTCTCGCTTTACTTTCCTTGTAAAGTATTTCTTGCTAGATCAGATTGAGAGTGACTTCTTCCGCTGACTAAGGTGTTTCATTTGTGCATTTGCGACATCCAAAAGGAAAGCTGTCTCTCTTCTATTCAGAGCAAGAACTGTAATCACACCGCTATAAAACAATCCATAGGAAGCGGAGCAACTTCTACGTATTGCCAATTCGCCATCCTTAGTGAGTACAATTTTCTGTGCTACGTTATTCTTAGATACAGTGAAATAATTGGTATTGGTTTCAGAGTCCACTGGCTGTCTAGAAAGCCGATTGTCAACTTGAATGTTTATACAAGAATCTCTAATCCAAGCCTCTTTTGTCAACTCGGGGCAATACGAGTGGCATAAGCTATTTCTTATAAACGAGCTTTCGAGAATAAATTGGAGGACTACCGATTGATTGACCCCGGAAGTGAAGAATGACAGTTCGACGAGCTCTTATTCGCCCCTGGCGGACCTGTATACTCTTGTCCTATTGGGTATAAAGGACACGGGGAGCTGCCTTGGGTATCTCTGAGGTCTTGAGCTAAGGGATTGTTTACTGAACGTCCCATACTTTACCTATCATTCGGTGAAGTGCCCCCTTCCATTTCTTAGGTAAGAGGAATCTACCCGTAATGCGTGAACCAGTGCCCTTTTCTTTTGTACTAATCAACCATATGAAATATAGTAAAGAAGGCCTTCAATCTTCACACTTATGCGTGTATGGAACATTTTGAGGTCAGCTTTGAGTGTTTTATTTTTTCCAACTTCCATATCAATTATGGAGAGAGAGAGAGATTGAAGGTCTTCTCGTGAATCTTGGAGCAAATAATTGCTTAAAATAAAGGCCGTTAAGGTCACATTGACATAGAATAATACGTATTAGTTCACCCAGTGAGAAAGGCCCTGACCCTGCCAACCATGTATCAAAAAGAGAGAGAAAAATCGGATATGAATAAGGGAAAGGCAAGTCCCATTCAATCGATTCTTAATTCAATAAGGGAATCAAACCTTTAACTATTTACGATGTCTCCCGCGGGGACGAAAATCAAAATCAGGCAGGATTCGCTCAATCAAAGACAGTTCAATTCGATCATAGCTGATCTAAGGTTAACCATCTCTCCGGCCCCGTTTCGGTGCACTATTAGAGAGCTCACTAGGCCCGCCGCTTTCTCAATCGAAAATGGAAACAAGCCTACTGAACGATTCCATCTATCACTTACGTCATTTCTCAAGGTCAGAAATCTCAAATTTAGAATTTAAGCATGAAGTCATTGTTCTGTCATCCAACATGCTTCTTTCTAAGTGATTTCATACCTTACTACTCCCATACGTTGCCCTTCTAAGCTCCTTTGCCCTATGCCTTTAGTCTGCTTTGAATGATCCTTTCACTCTTGGAAGGTGAGCGAAGTACTTCGAGGGATTATATGGAAGGAACCTCTGCTAAGAATGGAATACATTGATTTAGGGAACTTCTTCTCCTTATTTAGCTTTCAAGTGGGAGAGGACTTCCATAGAGTCATTTATGTTAACCCCCGCTTTGTGGTACTGTCTCAGTCTAAGGCTTTGGGAGTCTGCATTTGTGGGAGCTGAGGCCACAATCACTACCAGCACAGTCTGGGTCTAACTAGGAGGTCTTCATATTGAATTCTATTACATACATGACCACGTTAATAGTCTAGTAAAGGAAAGGAATGGAATCTTCGTGTGGACAAAGAGAGAGAAGAGATGGCTAGGTCCACCTTATGGATAGCATTGCGTAAGGACGGGATAGGAAAGAAAAATGCTCAATTAAGCGCTCAAGAGAAGGGTGTAGGACATTGAGCAGGGCTATTCAACGCCCTGAAGTACACAAAATACCGGCTGGTACAAAGCAAGTTAGGAAGCTTGACATGACAGAAGTTCGAGTTGAACTAGACTAGCAGATAGTGGGGTGATTGGTAGTTCGGGCAGTGGAAGGGCTTGGAAGGCAGCTGTAAGGGATTGGAAGCATGTAGTCCCTCGATTCAGGGATCGGTAGCGTCTTCATCAATTGGTAGGTGGGCATGAATGGAGCTTACAGGAGTTAGTGCATTGGATTCCTAGGAAACTTCATCTAGTAAAGCTGACTGAAAACCAAAGAAATCTCCTTTCTTTAGTGCACTGGATTCCTAGGAAACTTCATCTAGTAAAGCTGACTGAAAACCAAAGAAATCTCCTTTCTAGTCTAGTCTAGGCTTCTAGCCTTGGAAATGAGTCCTTAAACTCCCCTAGCTGCATTAGCGGTCTTAGCACTTTCCCTCTTTTTCGGACGAGTCAAGCAAGTCCAGGAAGAGTGAATCGTCGAATAGGAAAAGTAATATCACGGAAAAAGCCTTTTGGGTCGGAAGAGCAAGCTTCTTCTTATCGATTTGGTAGGAGGGGAAGGAGGACAAAGCTTTCGATTAAGCATTTGTGTGGGTCTAGCTCTGCTTTCTAAGGGGTTCTTTTCTTAGCTTCACCGGCTGGAAAGATAATTCATGTGCATCAACAAAGGTCTAATAGTTTCATTGTTGGCACATCTTTCTCTTAGTGAAAGCCGCGTTCACATAGCCCTATGCCCCCTTGTGGTATTCATCCAGATTTCTCTGTCCCAAGCCGGTCTATTCATAAATCTCTGATGTTACATTTTTGCACGAATCCAACCTTTTAGGGGTTGAAGGCATAAGCGCAGCTATTAAATAAAATATGAATCTGCTATTGACTCGTCCCTCTTGAGGTTTATTGAAGATAAGTATCAAGTCCTCTATGGCTGAACTTTTTTTGTCTATTTCCTTTCAGACAGTAGGCTGGTACTCTTTTGTATATTCTCCTAGATTGCCCACATACTTGTGACACCAGGCCTTGGCATGTACTCTAGTAGGCTTATGATTTTGGATTTGTTTACTTCATTTAGATTAGTACTTGTTATTCCCGTGTAATTATGTCCCATTTGCAAATTTCTAAATCTTTTAAACAAATAAGAAAATGTATCCACTTAGTAAATTTATTTAAAGGGGAAACCACTATTTTGATTAGTGTCGGCTTGCTTAACAATGGTGTTGGGCGCCATCACGGCCTAAATTGGAATTGGGTCGTGACATCACAGGTGCGACATTTTTGGGCGCTGATGCGGCCACTGGACAGGCTGCCCTGTTCCACAAATGCGAGCTTTGTCTCGCAAATGCATTTCCGCAGGTGCGAAAATAAGTCCGCAAATGCGAAAAAAGCTAGACAGAGTGCTTAACAACACGAGTTAATCATTTTTACTCATTTTTATGTTTTAAGTCTCGAATTTAGGCGATTCCAAAGGGATTTTTCACGATTTTGAATTGGGTAAATTTTCTATATCCGAAAATGATTACATTTCATAAATCCATGTCAATATTCATGGTTTATTTTGGATTTAGATGGAAGAAATTGGGATTTTTATAAAATCTTCTAAAAATGTAAAATGAAGATTTGAAAGCCAATCCGATGTCGGAATTCGATAATTTTTGTATAGTTGAACTCGTATCGGAATGGGTGTTTGGTTTTTTAGAGTTTTTTTGGGATTCGAGATGTAGGTCCCACTGTTGATTTTTAAAATGAATTTCGGATTTTAATTAGAAAAATTAGTAAATTCATATGGAATCAATTCCTACGATTTGTATTGAGTATATTGAATTGTTTATGACTAGATTTGAGGATTTCGGACCCGAATTCAAGAGGCAAAGGTTTATTAGAATCTTGAATTTGGTTGCAAATCGAGGTAAGTGTCGTGGTTAACCTTGACCTGAGGGAGTAGAACTTATTTGTCTATTTGCTATGTGATATAATGTGCGGGTACAACGTATACGTGAGGTGACGAGTACTTATACGTTGTGGTTGAGTCAAAGCTTGCGGGTGGAATTTGTTAATTGTGAATAATTTCCTATTTAATTAAGATATTCTTGCTTAAGTTATTATTGTTTATTTGATCATTTTCATGAGATTATTGCTAATTTAATTATTGTTGAATATTCTGCAAGGTGAAGTCGGTATTCTGGTATTGAATTGATTGATAAGTATATATCCCCGCATTTAAATACTCTTCCGAATTTATATTTTTATTTTCATGGTTAGGAAGAGTGTAAAAGCACTAAGGGTGATGTCATACCAATTTCGCATTATTATTTATTGAATTATGAAGTGAGGAAGAGAGTTAAAGCACGAAGGGTGATGCTGTGCCATTTTTAAAGAGTGTAAAAGCACTAAGGGTGATGCCGTGCTAGAAGAGAGTTAAAGCATGAAGGGTGATGCCGTGCCAAAAGAGAGTTAAAGCACGAAGGGTGATGTCATGCCATTCTTATTATTTATTTATAAATTTATGGGAAGAATGAGAGTAAAAGCACGAAGGGTGGTGCCGTTCCATTTTCATATTATCAGCTGCTCATTTTATTGTTGATGAATTAATTGGCTGCTACGTGGCACTCCTCCTGCTGATATTTCTATATCATTCCCCTTCACATGTCCCCTCCCAAATTTATAAATTGTTAATTATTGTGTTATTGTTTCTTCGTATTTGTATATGCTTATACAAGTTGTTTATATATGTGTCTTGTCATAGCCTCATCACTACTTCGTCGAGGTTAGGGTCGACACTAACGGAGTACATAGGGTCGGTTGTACTCATACTACACTCTGCAATTCTTGTGCAGATTTTGGAGTTGGTCCCAGAGGAGTACCATAGACTTGCTCGAATTCACCATAGTCTGAAGTCCCCTTCTAACTTATCTTAGATGTGTACTATCTTTCATACAACTTGAATTTTTATTCAGACCTTTATTTGTATTATTTTATTAGCTCGTGCACTTATGACACCAGATTCGGGGGTGTATTTTGATGATTCGGTAGTTATGGTCTTCCGCACTTTATTTTAGCAATTGGCTTCCGTTTAATTTAATTTTTTTTAAAAATAGTTATGATTATTCTAATGTTGGCTTGCCTAACAAGTGAAAAATTAGGCGCCATCACGGTACCGAAGGTGGGAATTTCGGATCGTGATAAGTTGGTATCAGAGCACTAGGTTACATAGGTCTTACGAGTCACGAGAAAGCTTAGTAGAGTCTGAAGGATCGGTACGGAGATGTCTGTACTTATCTCTCAGAGGCTATGAAGTTTAGGAACAATATCACTTCTTTCTTATTTTGTCGTGTGATTTTATTCTATCGTCGATGATTGAACCATTCTACTCTTATTCTATCGCAGATGTCGAGAACATGTAATACATCTACCGACGGACAGGGACCAGTGCCCCTGGTGGAAACTATAACAAGGGGTAGAGGCCGAGGCCGAGGCTGAGGTCATGCTAGAGGCCGAGGTAGAGGCAGAGCTCAATCTAGAGCTCGAATAGGAGCACTTGTTGTATAACCTCAGGTGGATTTAGGAGCAGAGGTTCCAGCTCAGGCAGTACCTGTTGGACCAGTTCAGGTTCCGAAAGGATTCATAGCTACTCCAGTGCTTCAGGATGATCTAGTGCATTTGGTGAGACTTATGGAGGGTGTGGCTCAGAATGGTACATTTCCAGTGGCACCAGCCATCTCACAGGCTGTGGGAGGAGCACAGACTCCCACTACTCCCACTCCGGAGCAGATGGCTCCATAGTATCAGGCTCCAGCAGCCCCACCAGTTGGGGTAGTTCAACCAGTTATTGCGGCGCAGGCCGGTGATAGGCCCGCCATGTCTTCTGAGGCTTTATTGAGGCTGGACAAGTTTACTACGCTCTTTCCAGTTCACTTTAGTGGTACACCTTCAGAGGACCCACAGGATTATCTTGACCCCTACCATGAGGTGTTGCGGAACATGGGTATAGTTGAGACCAATGGGGTCTATTTTGCTGTATTTCAGATGACGAGTTCCGTCAAGAGATGGTGGAGAGATTTTATGTTGACCAGACCAGCTGAGTCGCCTACACTGACTTGGGAACAATTCTCATGGCTATTTCTAGAGAAGTTTCTCCCTATCACATTGAGAGAGGATTACTGCAGGTAATTTGAGCGTCTCCAACAGGGCAGTATGACTATTACTCAGTACGAGACCCGTTTTGCGGATCTAGACCGTCATGCACTCCTTTTACTTCGTACTGAGGGAGAGAGAGTGAGGAGGTTTATTGAGAGACTTACTCACCCTATCAGGCTTCAGATGGCCAAGGAGACCGGAAGTGAGATTTCCTTTTAGGCGGCTGCTAATTTTGCTAGGAGGATCGAGATGGTTCTTGCACAGCAAAGAGGGTAGGGGTCTGATAAGAGGCCTCGTCAGTTCGGTGGGTTCCGTGGTGCCTCGTCTGGAGGCAGGAGTAATTTTGGTAGGGGTCATCCTCCCAGGCCATTTAATTCAGCGCTCTAGGCATCCTACAGTGCATCACCAACGCCTATCAGTGCACCTCCGATCCAGAGCTTTCAAGGTGGTTACTAAGGCCGACAAGGACAGTTTCAAGGTCAGCAGTCATAGCAGTCGAGGTCTTGTTATATATGTGGTGATCCAAGGCACATTGCTAGATTTTGCCCCTGGTCTCAGTGCAGCATGCAACAGTAGGGTTCTCGTGCTATGATTCCAGCACCGGTTGCTTCACGTCCGCCCAACCAGCTAGAGGTTGGGTCAGGCAGCTAGAGGTGGAGGTCAGGCCGTTAGAGGTTGAGGCTATCCAGTTAGAGGCCGTCCTAGGGACGCAATTCAAAGTAGTGGAGCCCAACCCCGATTTTATGCTTTTCTAGCAAGGCCTAAGGCCGAATCATCCGATGTTGTGATTACAGGTATTGTTCCAGTTTGCAATAGAGATGCTTTAGTTCTATCTGATCCAGGATCTACTTATTCCTATGTGTCCTCTTAATTTGCTTTATATCTGGTGTTGCCTCGTGATTCTCTAAGTGCTCATGTGTGTGTGTCCACTCCGGTGGGAGATTCTATTGTGGTAGATCATGTCTATCGTTCGTGTGTGATTATTATTGGGAGTCTTGAGACTAGTGTGGATCTTCTACTTCTTGATACGATAGATTTTGATGTCATATTGGGTATGGATTGGTTGTCACCTTATCATGCAATATTGGATTGTCATGCCAAGACAGTGACCCTAGTCATACCGGGGTTACCTCGATTAAAGTGGAAAGGAACTCTTGGTCATTCTACCAGCAAGGTTATTTCTTCTATGAAGGCTTGGCGTATGGTCGAGAAGGGGTGTCAAGCCTATTCGGCTTATATTCGCGATCCTAGTGCGGATGTTCCTTCTATGGACTCAGTACCAATTATTCGTGAATTTCCAGAAGTATTTCCTGAAGATTTGTCGGGGATGCCACCCGACAGAGATATGGACTTCTGTATTTATTTGACTCCGGGCACTCAGTCCATTTCTATTCCACTATACCATATGGCCCCGCCGGAATTGAAAGAACTGAAGGAACAGTTTCAAGACTTGCTTGATTAGGGATTTATTAGACCTAGTGTCTTGCCCTGGGGTGCACCCGTGTTATTTGTAAAGAAGAAAGATGGTTCAATGCGAATGTGTATAGATTATCGGCAGTTAAACAAGGCTACTATCAAGAACAAGTATCCACTGCCAATAATTGATGACTTACTCGATTATCTTTAGGGTGCCAAGGTGTTTTCAAAGATCTAATTGAGGTCTAGTTACCATCAAATGAATATTAGGGCATCTGATGTCCCTAAGATAGCTTTTCGGACTCGGTATAGGCATTACGAATTCCTAGTGATGTCATTTGGGCTGACAAATGCACCAGCAACATTTATGGATTTGATGAATCGGGTGTTCAAGCCCTATCTAGATTTATTTGTGGTTGTATTCATTGATGACATCTTGATTTACTACAGCAGTTGAGAGGAGAATAAGCAACATCTTTGGATTGTGCTTCAGACTTTGAAGAATAATCAGTTATATGTCAAATTTTCAAAATGCGAGTTTTGGTTAAACTCAATTGCCTTTTTTGGGGCATGTTATATCGGCAAAAGGCATAAAGATGGATCCTAAGAAGATTGAGGCAGTTCAGAACTGGCCTAAGCCTACTTTAGTTACAGAGATACGGAGTTTTTCTGGGTTTGGCAGGTTATTATCGCCGTTTCGTGGAAGGGTTTTCATCTATAGAAAGCCCATTGACCAGACTGACCCAGAAAGGTGTTCCATTCGGATGGTCAGACGAGTGTGAGTTGAGATTTTAGAAGCTTAAGATTGCTTTGACTATGGCACCGGTGTTGGTATTACCCACAGGTTCAGGATCTTATATGGTGTATTGTGATGCATCTGGCGTTGGGATTGGTGCAGTATTGATGCAAGATGGCAGGTTGATTGCATATGCATCGCGGCAGTTGAAAGTTCACGAGAAGAATTACCTTGTTCATGACTTAGAATTGGAAGCCATTGTTCATGTTCTGAAGATTTGGAGGCATTACCTTTACGGTGTCTCGTGTGAGGTATTCACTGATCATCGTAGCCTACAATATCTGTTCAGGCAAAAAGATCTCAATTTGAGGCAGATAAGATGGTTGGAGTTGTTGAAAGATTATGATATCACCATTTTGTATCACCCCAGAAAGGCCAATGTGGTGGCCTATGCTTTGAGTAGAAAGGCTGTGAGTATGGGCAGTCTTGCGTATATTCTGGTTGGTGAGAGACCGTTAGCTATAGATGTTCAGACTTTGGCTAACAAGTTTGTAAGGTTAGATGTTTCAGAACCCAGTCGGGTTCTAGCTTGCACAGTCGCTCGGTCTTCTTTATATGAGCGTATCAGAGAGCGACAATATGATGATCCTCATTTACTTGTCCTTAAGGACATGATAAGGTATGGTGGTTCCAAACAGGTTGCTGTGGGGGAAGATGGAGTTCTGCAGATGCAGGGTCGTATTTATGTGTCTAATGTGGATGGTCTTCGAGAATTAATTCTGGAAGAGGCCCACAGTTTCAGGTATTCTATTCATCCAGGTGCCGCAAAAATGTATCAAGATTTGCGGCAACATTATTGATGGAGGAGAATGAAGAAGGATATAGTTGCGTTTGTAGCTCGGTGTTTAAATTTTCAGCAAGTCAAGTACGAGCATCATAGACCTGGTGGTTTGCTTCAGAAACTAGAAATTCCTGAGTGAAAGTGGGAGCGTATCACTATGGATTTTGTTGTTGGGCTCCCACGGACTCAGAGAAAATTCGACGCAGTATGGGTCATTATGGACAGGTTGACCAAGTCAGCACATTTTATTCCAGTAGCAGATACCTATTTTTCAGAGCAGTTGGCGAAGATTTACATCCGCGAGATTGTACGCCTTCACGGTGTGCCCGTGTCTATCATTTCTGATCGAGGTATGCAGTTCAACTCGCACTTCTGGAGGGTTGTACAGTGTGAGTTAGTCACGCGGGTTGAGTTGAGTAAAATATTTCATCCTCAGACAGACGGACAGTACGAGCGCTCTATTCAGATATTGGAAGATATGCTTTGCGCTTGTGTTATAGACTTTGGAGGTTCTTGGGATCAGTTCTTGCCACTTGCGGATTTTTCCTATAATAACAGCTACTAGTCGAGCATTCATCTGGATCCATATTAAGCATTATATAGGAGGCGATGTCGTTTGCCAGTTGGCTGGTTTGAACCGGGAGAGGCTCGGTCATTGGGTACCGATTTGGTACAGGATGCCTTGGATAAGGTCAAGATTATTCAGGATCGACTTCGCACGGCTCAGTCTAGGAAAAAGAGTTATGCGGACTGTAAAGTTCGTGATATTGCATTTATGGATGAAGAAAGAGTATTGCTCCGGGTTTCACCTATGAAAGGTGTGATGAGATTCGGAAAGAAGGGCAAGTTGAGCCCTAGGTATATTGGACTCTTTGAAATTCTTGAAAGGGTGGGTGAAGTAGACTACAGACTTGCACTACCACCTACTTTATCAACAGTTCATCCGATGTTCCATGTGTCTATGCTCCAAAAATATCATGGTGATCCGTCCCATGTATTATATTTAAGCTCAGTCTAATTGGACAAAGATTTGACTTATGAAGAGAAGTCGATAGTTATTCTAGCCCGGCAGGTCCGACAATTGAGGTCTAAGAGTTATCCATCAGTTCGAGTGCAATGGAGAGGTCAGTCGGTAGAAGCATCTATCCAAGAGTCCGAGTCAGACATGTGGAGTAGATATCCACATCTTTTCACCAACTCAGGTATTTTTCTAATTCCGTTCGAGGATGAACGTTTGTTTTAGAGGTGGAGAACGTGATGACCCAAAATGTCATATTTAATTTAAACATTCATTTCTATGTTATAAGACCTCAAAAATCACTATGCATCATCCTCGACTTGCTTGCACAGTCCGCATAATTTTCCGGAAAGTTTTTATGTGAAAAATAGATTAAAATGTGAAATAGAGCTTCAAAACTCAACTAAGTTGACTTCGGTAAACCTTCTGAGCAAACAGACCCAGATCAGTGTTTTGACAGTTCCGTTAGGTCTATCTCGTGATTTTGGACTTGGGAGTATGCCCAAAATTTAATTTGGGGATCCCTAGCTTGAGTTATCGCCATTTGTTGAAAATTGGAAGTTTGAAAGCTTATAGATTCAAAGTTTGACCGCGGATTTGACTTTATTAATATCGGGGTCGGAACCCGATTTTGGAAATTTGAGTAGCTCTGTTATGTCATTTAAGACTTGTGCGCCAAATTTGAAGTCATTC
The DNA here is from genome assembly GCF_000715075.1 of Nicotiana tabacum. Lineage (NCBI taxonomy): Eukaryota > Viridiplantae > Streptophyta > Magnoliopsida > Solanales > Solanaceae > Nicotiana > Nicotiana tabacum. The sequence continues at coordinate 109,622,943 of NC_134098.1, read as the reverse complement.
CAGATTCATTTAACATGTTTCGGCACAAGTTTGGTAAATTAAAAATTTTGTAACTCATAAGTCCGAATCGAGGTATGAATTGTAATTTTGGTGTTGTTTGACGTGAATTGAAACCCCGAGTAAGTCCGTATTATATTTCTGGACTTGTTGGAATATTCGGACGAGGTCCCGAGTGACTCGGATGAGTTTCAGACGAGCCACGAAGCAATTGGAACCTACTGCCCAGTGTTGGTTCTGGTGCATCGCACCTGCGACATTCTGTGCGCAAGTGCGTGGTCGCTCTTGCGGAATTCCAGTCACTTTTGCGAAATTGGACAGCCCTGTCGAGCTCCGCTTTTGCGGAGAAATTAGCACAGGTGCGCAACCGCTTCTGCGATGGTCCGACATTTCTGGGCGCAGATGCGGCCACTGGACATGCTGCCCTGTTCTGCATATGTGCGCTTTGTCTCGTAAATACGTGTCCGTAATTGCAAAAATAAGTCCGCAAATGCGAAAAATGCTGGACAGAGTGCTTAAAAACAGGAGTTAACCATTTATACTCATTTTTGAGTTTTGAGTCTCGGATTTAGGCGATTCCAAAGTAATTTTTCACGATTTCGACTTGGGTAAGTATTCTATATCCTAAAGTGATTACATTTCATAAATTCATGTCAATATTCATCATTTATTTCAGATTTAGATGGAAGAAATTGGGATTTTTATAAAATTTTCCAAAAATGTAAAATGAAGATTTGAAATCCGATGTCGGAATTCGATAATTTTTGTATGGTTGAACTCGTATCGGAAGGGGTATTTGGTTTTCGTGAGTTTTTTCGAGATTCGAGATGTGGGTCCCACTGTCGATTTTTAAAATGAATTTTGAATTTTAATCCGGAAAATTAGTAAATTCATATGGAAGCAATTCCTACGATTTGTATTGAGTATATAGAATTGTTTATGACTAGATTTGAGTATTTCGGACACAAATTCGTAAGGCAAAGGTTTATTGGAATCTTGACTTTGGTTGCAAATCGAGGTAAGTGTCGTGGTTAACCTTGACTTGAGGGAGTAGAACTTATTTATCTATTTGCTACGTGATTTAATGTGCGGGTACAGCATAAATGTGAGGCGGGTACTTATACGTTGTGGTTGAGTCCAAGCATGCGGGGGAATTTGTTTATTGTGAATAGTTACCTATTTAATTAAGATATTCGTGCTTAAGTTATTATTGTTTATTTGATCATTTTCATGAGAATATTACTAGTTTAATTATTGTTGTATATTTTAGAAGGTGAAGTCGATATTCTGGTATTGAATTGATTGATAAGTATATATCCCCGCATTTAAATACTCTTCCGAATTTATATTATTATTTTCATGGTAAGGAAGAGTGTAAAAGCATGAAGGGTGATGCCGTGCCAATTTCACATTATTATTTATTAAATTATGAAGTGAGGAAGAGAGTTAAAGCACGAAGGGTGATGCCGTGCCATTTTTAAAGAGTGTAAAAACACGAAGGGTGATGCCGTGCCAGAAGAGATTTAAAGCACGAAGGGTGATGTCGTGCCAAAAGAGAGTTAAAGGACGAAGGGTGATGTCATTCCAATCTTATTATTTATTTATATATTTATAGGAAGAATGAGAGTAAAAGCACGAACGGTGGTGCCGTGCCATTTCATATTATTAGTTGCTCAGTTTATTGTTGATGAATTAATTGGCTACTACGTGACACTTCTCCTGTTGAAATTTCTATATCATTCCCCTTCGCATGTCCCCTCCCAAATTTATAAATTATTAACTATTGTGTTATTGTTGCTTCGTATTTGTATATGCTTGTACATGTTGTTTACATATGTGTCTTGCCATAGCCTCGTCACTACTTTCTCGAGGTTAGGCTCGACACCTATGAAGTACATGGGGTCGATTGTACTCATACTACACTCTGCACTTCTTGTGAAGATTTTGGAGTTGGTCCCAGCAGAGTACCATAGACTTGCTCGGATTCATCTACCCAGAGGATACTTGAGGTATAACTGCACATCGTCCGCAGTTCTGAAGTCCCCTTCTATCTTATCTTAGTTGTGTACTATCTTTCATACAACTTGAATTTTTATTCATACCTTTATTTGTATTATTCTAGTAGCTCGTGCACCTGTGAAACCAGATTCGGGGGTGCATTTTAATGATTCGGTAGTTATGGTCTTCCGCACTTTATTTTAGTAATTGACTTCCGTTTAATTTAATTTGTTTTAAAATAGTTAAGAATATTCTAACGTTGGCTTGCCTAGAAAGTTAAATGTTAGGCGCCATCACGGTCCCGAAGGTGGGAACTTCGGGTCATGACATAAACCCCTTTCTATAATGATGAGTCGTAACATCCTCCTCACCCAAAAAATTCAAACACTTGCACTCCGTACAAGGACACCTAATCATCCCTCCAATTCAAAATGGTTCAAGTGACATTGCATGCCTATTATCGACAGTGTACGAAGGGTTTGGAACGAGCTGTTGTTTGATATGTTGTTTAATACCGGTATCGGGTTTGTTTTAAGTAGCTACAGTGATTAGAAATTATTGCGAGTATGCGATTTGTGTGGTATATCATGTGATTACATATGGAGCTATGGCTAAGGATTTTATGGTATAGCGTGACACGGGATCACCCCCGGGTATGTGCGTGGTAAGGTAGAATAATGATTTGATGGCTTGGAAACAACTCTTGGCACGTTCGAGGATGAACGTATGTTTAAGTGGGGGAGAATCTAATGACCCGGGAGTTGACCGGAGTTTGACTTTTGTGCAAATGACTCCGGAATGGAGTTTTGATAGTTCCAATAGCTTCGTATGGTGATTTTTGAATTAGGAGTGTGTCCGGATAATTATTTGGAAGTCCGTAATTAAATTAGGCTTGAAATGGCAAAAATAGGAAAATTTAAGTTTGGAAGTTTGATGGGGGAGTTGACTTTTTGATATCAGAGTCGGAATCCGATTCTGGAAATTTGGAATAGGTCGTTTATGTCATTTATGACTTGTGTGCAAAATTTGAGGTCAATCGGATTTGATTTGATAGGTTTCGTCATCGATTGTAGAAGTTGGATATTCCTAGAGTGTTTCGACGTTGATTCTTCAAGAATACGTGGTATAACATTAAGCAAATGAGCTTGAAATTCAGTTTTGATTGAAGAATTAGATCCGTATTGAAATTATGGAGCCATAGCAAAAAGAATCGTCGAATTCGTACATTGTATGAGAGAGTTATGTCCATTTTCGTGTCGGGAAATATTTCCCGTCGTTGGCAGCGTCCAGGGTAGCGTGGGGCGCTATCCCTGGTGCTGGAACTTCTAGAGTTCTGGAAACGGTGCCACAGGCAGCGCCCTACTCCACCCGTGGCACCCGAACACTAAAAATCCCTATAAATGGGAGGTTTTTGCCTTATTTGACGAAAACAGAGTTGGGGAGTTCGGTTTGGGCGATTTGCAGAGGCAAATTTCACCACACAACTTAGGGTAAGTGTTCTTGACTCCCATGTGATTATATTCCATGAATTAATCTTCGTTTTCGGTGTTAGATTATTGATTTTTCAAGAGAAATCGGAGGAAATTTCTACAATTCCATAAAATGAATTTTTTAGATTTGAACATTGATTCAGAGTCGGATTTGAGTAAAATTAGTATGGTTGGACTCGTAATTTAATGGGTTGTCAGATTTTGTGAGTTTTCTAGGATTTCAAGACGTGGTCCCCACTGTCGATATTTCGAGTGGAGTTGGGAATTTTTGTAAATTGTTAAATTGTAAGCATTGGAGTTTAATTTGATTAATTTGCACGTTGGTTGACTAGTTTCGAATCGTTTGGCTTGGAATTGAGGAGATAGGAAGGCGTTCAGAGGTTGATACGCGCAGAGTGGAATTTCTGGAGCATTGTTTAGCTTGTTGGTTATTGGATTCGACTTGCTCGAGGTAAGTAACATCTCTAATCTTGGAGTTGAGAGTATGAACCCTAATTATACGTATTATGTGAATTGTTTGGAGGTGACGCACATGCTAGGTAACGGGCGTGTCGGCGTGCACCATATAAATTGAGACTCGGTTGATTCCGTAGAGCTGTATAGTCAATTAACTTGTATTTTTCCATGTATTTTTATGTGTTAGAGAAATTGAGCTGTGACTCATGTTAGAAAATCATGTTAGGCAAATGTAGGTATTATTGGGTCCCATTGAGGTCATTTCTGCTGTCGAATTATATGTTTTAAACTGTAATTTCATATTCAATCATATTCATTCGTTGCATATCATATCTCAGTCTTTGTTGTTACTTATTGATACATCATATCATCATTATGGGCTAGTTTCATGACATTGTGAGCCCGAGAGACTAGAGAAGAAGACTGAGTGAGGCCGAGGGCATAATTTTGATGTTATTGATACTATAGCACGTGAGTTGTCCGTTCAGCACGTGAGTTATCCGTGCGGATCTAGATATTGATACTATAGCACGTGAGTTATCCGTGCAGCACGTGAGTTGTCCGTGCGGATCCAGATATTGATATTATAGCACGTGAGGTGTCCGTGCAAATTATAGCGCTTGGGCTGAAGGAGCCCCTCCGGAGTCTGTACACACCCCTAGTGAGCACAAGTACCTACTGAGTGCGAGTGCCAAGCGTTTCGGAGGATTGAGTGACTACGAGGACTGAGTGACTGGGAGGATTGAATGATTGGGAGGACTGAGTAAAATGATACTCTAAGAGTATGCATATGGATTTATTACTGAGTTACATCGCATAGACATGCACACTTGGCATACAGGCATATAGATGTATTTTTCCTCATGTTGTATGATATTGCGTCATTCATGACTTCACATACTCATTGAAATGTAGGCATAGAGATGTATTTTCCTCATGCCATTTGAAAATATCCGTTGTTGAAAAGTTTTTGGGAAAAATCACAGTTTTACAAAACATACTCATATTTTGGTGATTTCGGTAAAGGATTTGGGTTTACGTTGATATACTTGAAAAGCAGGCCTATTTTTCTAGAACTGTGAACGAGCTGAGCATTTTATCTCTGAGCTACTTCTTTTATTACTTCTATTATGTTGTTATGAACTATTGTTGGCTATTGGTGTTGGACCCTTATCATTGTTCCAGCTCGTCACTACTTTCAACCTAAGGTTAGGTTTGTTACTTATTGAGTACATGGGGTCGGTTGTACTCATACTACACTTCTGCACCTTGCGTGCAGATATTGGATGTTGATGTTGTTGTGATCGACGGGAGCAGGATTTGAAGATGTACATGCGTTCTGGTTGTAGCTGCCTCTTGTTCATGGTAGCCTTAGATTTATAAAAATCTGTTTATGTACGTTTTGAATAGATGATGTATTTATTGCATACTAGCTTTGTAAATTCTAATCTTAGAAGCTCATGAGTTGAACTACCAGTCCTTGGGAAGTATATTAGAGTCAGTTAAGTATATTAGAGTCATTGGGTACCGATTTGGTACAGGATGCCTTGGATAAGGTCAAGATTATTCAGGATCGACTTCGCACAGCTCAGTCTAGGAAAAAGAGTTATGCGGACTGTAAAGTTCGTGATATTGCATTTATGGATGAAGAAAGAGTATTGCTCCGGGTTTCACCTATGAAAGGTGTGATGAGATTCGGAAAGAAGGGCAAGTTGAGCCCTAGGTATATTGGACTCTTTGAAATTCTTGAAAGGGTGGGTGAAGTAGACTACAGACTTGCACTACCACCTACTTTATCAACAGTTCATCCGATGTTCCATGTGTCTATGCTCCGAAAATATCATGGTGATCCGTCCCATGTATTATATTTAAGCTCAGTCTAATTGGACAAAGATTTGACTTGTGAAGAGAAGTCGATAGTTATTCTAGCCCGGAAGGTCCGACAATTGAGGTCTAAGAGTTATCCATCAGTTCGAGTGCAATGGAGAGGTCAGTCGGTAGAAGCATCTATCCAAGAGTCCGAGTCAGACATGCGGAGTAGATATCCACATCTTTTCACCAACTCAAGTATTTTTCTAATTCCGTTCGAGGATGAACGTTTGTTTTAGAGGTGGAGAACGTGATGACCCAAAATGTCATATTTAATTTAAACATTCATTTCTATGTTATAAGACCTCAAAAATCACTATGCATCATCCTCGACTTGCTTGCACAGTCCGCATAATTTTCCGAAAAGTTTTTATGTGAAAAATAGATTAAAATGTGAAATAGAGCTTCAAAACTCAACTAAGTTGACTTCGGTAAACCTTCTGAGAAAACGGACCCAGATCAGTGTTTTGACAGTTCCGTTAGGTCTATCTCGTGATTTTGGACTTGGGAGTATGCCCAAAATTTAATTTGGGGATCCCTAGCTTGAGTTATCGCCATTTGTTGAAAATTGGAAGTTTGAAAGCTTATAGATTCAAAGTTTGACCGCGGATTTGACTTTATTAATATCGGGGTCGGAACCCGATTTTGGAAATTTGAGTAGCTCTGTTATGTCATTTAAGACTTGTGCGCCAAATTTGAAGTCATTCCAGATTCATTTAACATATTTCGGCACAAGTTTGGTAAATTAAAAATTTTGAAACTCATAAGTCCGAATCGAGGTATGCATTGTAATTTTGGTGTTGTTTGACGTGAATTGAAACCCCGAGTAAGTCCGTATTATGTTTCTGGACTTGTTGGAATATTCGGACGAGGTCCCGAGTGACTCGGATGAGTTTCAGACGAGCCACGAAGCAATTGGAACCTACTGCCCAGTGTTGGTTCTGGTGCATCGCACCTGCGACATTCTGTGCGCAAGTGCGTGGTCGCTCTTGCGGAATTCTAGTCACTTCTGCGAAATTGGACAGCCCTGTCGAGCTCCGCTTTTGCGGAGAAATTAGCACAGGTGCGCAACCGTTTCTGCGATGGTCCGACATTTCTGGGCGCAGATGCGGCCACTGGACATGCTGCCCTGTTCTGCATATGTGCGCTTTGTCTCGTAAATACGTGTCCGTAATTGCAAAAATAAGTCCGCAAATGCGAAAAATGCTGGACAGAGTGCTTAAAAACAGGAGTTAACCATTTATACTCATTTTTGAGTTTTGAGTCTCGGATTTAGGCGATTCCAAAGTAATTTTTCACGATTTCGACTTGGGTAAGTATTCTATATCCTAAAGTGATTACATTTCATAAATTCATGTCAATATTCATCATTTATTTCAGATTTAGATGGAAGAAATTGGGATTTTTATAAAATCTTCCAAAAATGTAAAATGAAGATTTGAAATCCGATGTCGGAATTCGATAATTTTTGTATGGTTGAACTCGTATCGGAAGGGGTATTTGGTTTTCGTGAGTTTTTTCGAGATTCGAGATGTGGGTCCCACTGTCGATTTTTAAAATGAATTTTGAATTTTAATCCGAAAAATTAGTAAATTCATATGGAAGCAATTCCTACGATTTGTATTGAGTATATAGAATTGTTTATGACTAGATTTGAGTATTTCGAACACAAATTCGTAAGGCAAAGGTTTATTGGAATCTTGACTTTGGTTGCAAATCGAGGTAAGTGTCGTGGTTAACCTTGACTTGAGGGAGTAGAACTTATTTATCTATTTGCTACGTGATTTAATGTGCGGGTACAGCATAAATGTGAGGCGGGTACTTATACGTTGTGGTTGAGTCCAAGCATGCAGGGGAATTTGTTTATTGTGAATAGTTACCTATTTAATTAAGATATTCGTGCTTAAGTTATTATTGTTTATTTGATCATTTTCATGAGATTATTACTAGTTTAATTATTGTTGTATATTTTAGAAGGTGAAGTCGATATTCTGGTATTGAATTGATTGATAAGTATATATCCCCGCATTTAAATACTCTTCCGAATTTATATTATTATTTTCATGGTAAGGAAGAGTGTAAAAGCATGAAGGGTGATGCCGTGCCAATTTCACATTATTATTTATTAAATTATGAAGTGAGGAAGAGAGTTAAAGCACGAAGGGTGATGCCGTGCCATTTTTAAAGAGTGTAAAAACACGAAGGGTGATGCCGTGCCAGAAGAGATTTAAAGCACGAAGGGTGATGTCGTGCCAAAAGAGAGTTAAAGGACGAAGGGTGATGTCGTTCCAATCTTATTATTTATTTATATATTTATAGGAAGAATGAGAGTAAAAGCACGAAGGGTGGTGCCGTGCCATTTCATATTATCAGTTGCTCAGTTTATTGTTGATGAATTAATTGGCTACTACATGACACTCCTCCTGTTGAAATTTCTATATCATTCCCCTTCGCATGTCCCCTCCCAAATTTATAAATTATTAACTATTGTGTTATTGTTGCTTCGTATTTGTATATGCTTGTACATGTTGTTTACATATGTGTCTTGCCATAGCCTCGTCACTACTTTCTCGAGGTTAGGCTCGACACCTATGAAGTACATGGGGTCGATTGTACTCATACTACACTCTGCACTTCTTGTGAAGATTTTGGAGTTGGTCCCAGCAGAGTACCATAGACTTGCTCGGATTCATCTACCCAGAGGATACTTGAGGTATAACTGCACATCGTCCGCAGTTCTGAAGTCCCCTTCTATCTTATCTTAGTTGTGTACTATCTTTCATACAACTTGAATTTTTATTCATACCTTTATTTGTATTATTCTAGTAGCTCGTGCACCTGTGAAACCAGATTCGGGGGTGTATTTTAATGATTCGGTAGTTATGGTCTTCCGCACTTTATTTTAGTAATTGACTTCCGTTTAATTTAATTTGTTTTAAAATAGTTAAGAATATTCTAACGTTGGCTTGCCTAGAAAGTTAAATGTTAGGCGCCATCACGGTCCCGAAGGTGGGAACTTCGGGTCATGACATAAACCCCTTTCTATAATGATGAGTCGTAACATCCTCCTCACCCAAAAAATTCAAACACTTGCACTCCGTACAAGGACACCTAATCATCCCTCCAATTCAAAATGGTTCAAGTGACATTGCATGCCTATTATCGGCAGTGTACGAAGGGTTTGGAACGAGCTGTTGTTTGATATGTTGTTTAATACCGGTATCGGGTTTGTTTTAAGTAGCTACAGTGATTAGAAATTATTGCGAGTATGCGATTTGTGTGGTATATCATGTGATTACATATGGAGCTATGGCTAAGGATTTTATGGTATAGCGTGACACGGGATCACCCCCGGGTATGTGCGTGGTAAGGTAGAATAATGATTTGATGGCTTGGAAACAACTCTTGGCACGTTCGAGGATGAACGTATGTTTAAGTGGGGGAGAATCTAATGACCCGGGAGTTGACCGGAGTTTGACTTTTGTGCAAATGACTCCGGAATGGAGTTTTGATAGTTTCAATAGCTTCGTATGGTGATTTTTGAATTAGGAGTGTGTCCGGATAATTATTTGGAAGTCCGTAATTAAATTAGGCTTGAAATGGCAAAAATAGGAAAATTTAAGTTTGGAAGTTTGATGGGGGAGTTGACTTTTTGATATCAGAGTCGGAATCCGATTCTGGAAATTTGGAATAGGTCGTTTATGTCATTTATGACTTGTGTGCAAAATTTGAGGTCAATCGGATTTGATTTGATAGGTTTCGTCATCGATTGTAGAAGTTGGATATTCCTAGAGTGTTTCGACGTTGATTCTTCAAGAATACGTGGTATAACATTAAGCAAATGAGCTTGAAATTCAGTTTTGAATTGAAGAATTAGATCCGTATTGAAATTATGGAGCCATAGCAAAAAGAATCGTCGAATTCGTACATTGTATGAGAGAGTTATGTCCATTTTCGTGTCGGGAAATATTTCCCGTCGTTGGCAGCGTCCAGGGTAGCGTGGGGCGCTATCCCTGGTGCTGGAACTTCTAGAGTTCTGGAAACGGTGCCACAGGCAGCGCCCTACTCCACCCGTGGCACCCGAACACTAAAAATCCCTATAAATGGGAGGTTTTTGCCTTATTTGGCGAAAACAGAGTTGGGGAGTTCGGTTTGGGCGATTTGCAGAGGCAAATTTCACCACACAACTTAGGGTAAGTGTTCTTGACTCCCATGTGATTATATTCCATGAATTAATCTTCGTTTTCGGTGTTAGATTATTGATTTTTCAAGAGAAATCGGAGGAAATTTCTACAATTCCATAAAATGAATTTTTTAGATTTGAACATTGATTCAGAGTCGGATTTGAGTAAAATTAGTATGGTTGGACTCGTAATTTAATGGGTTGTCAGATTTTATGAGTTTTCTAGGATTTCAAGACGTGGTCCCCACTGTCGATATTTCGAGTGGAGTTGGGAATTTTTGTAAATTGTTAAATTGTAAGCATTGGAGTTTAATTTGATTAATTTGCACGTTGGTTGACTAGTTTCGAATCGTTTGGCTTGGAATTGAGGAGATAGGAAGGCGTTCAAAGGTTGATACGCGCAGAGCGGAATTTCTGGAGCATTGTTTAGCTTGTTGGTTATTGGATTCGACTTGCTCGAGGTAAGTAACATCTCTAATCTTGGAGTTGAGGGTATGAACCCTAATTATACGTATTATGTGAATTGTTTGGAGGTGACGCACATGCTAGGTGACGGGCGTGTGGGCGTGCACCATATAAATTGAGACTCGGTTGATTCCGTAGAGATCTATAGTCAATTAACTTGTATTTTTCCATGTATTTTTATGTGTTAGAGAAATTGAGCTGTGACTCATGTTAGAAAATCATGTTAGGCAAATGTAGGTATTATTGGGTCCCATTGAGGTCATTTCTGCTGTCGAATTATATGTTTTAAACTGTAATTTCATATTCAATCATATTCATTCGTTGCATATCATATCTCAGTCTTTGTTGTTACTTATTGATACATCATATCATCATTATGGGCTAGTTTCATGACATTGTGAGCCCGAGAGACTAGAGAAGAAGACTGAGTGAGGCCGAGGGCATAATTGTGATGTTATTGATACTATAGCACGTGAGTTGTCCGTTCAGCACGTGAGTTATCTATGCGGATCTAGATATTGATACTATAGCACGTGAGTTATCCGTGCAGCACGTGAGTTGTCCGTGCGGATCCAGATATTGATATTATAGCACGTGAGGTGTCCGTGCAAATTATAGCGCTTGGGCTGAAGGAGCCCCTCCGGAGTCTGTACACACCCCTAGTGAGCACAAGTACCTACTGAGTGCGAGTGCCAAGCGTTTCGGAGGATTGAGTGACTACGAGGACTGAGTGACTGGGAGGACTGAATGATTGGGAGGACTGAGTAAAATGATACTCTAAGAGTATGCATATGGATTTATTACTGAGTTGCATCGCATTGACATGCACACTTGGCATACAGGCATATAGATGTATTTTTCCTCATGTTGTATGATATTGCGTCATTCATGACTTCACATACTCATTGAAATGTAGGCATAGAGATGTATTTTCCTCATGCCATTTGAAAATATCCGTTGTTGAAAAGTTTTTGGGAAAAATCACAGTTTTACAAAACGTACTCATATTTTGGTGATTTCGGTAAAGGATTTGGGTTTACGTTGATATACTTGAAAAGCAGGCCTATTTTTCTAGAACTGTGAACGAGCTGAGCATTTTATCTCTGAGCTACTTCTTTTATTACTTCTATTATGTTGTTATGAACTATTGTTGGCTATTGGTGTTGGACCCTTATCATTGTTCCAGCTCGTCACTACTTTCAACCTAAGGTTAGGTTTGTTACTTATTGAGTACATGGGGTCGGTTGTACTCATACTACACTTCTGCACCTTGCGTGCAGATATTGGATGTTGATGTTGTTGTGATCGACGGGAGCAGGATTTGAAGATGTACATGCGTTCTGGTTGTAGCTGCCTCTTGTTCATGGTAGCCTTAGATTTATAAAAATCTGTTTATGTACGTTTCGAATAGATGATGTATTTATTGCATACTAGCTTTGTAAATTCTAATCTTAGAAGCTCTTGAGTTGAACTACCAGTCCTTGGGAAGTATATTAGAGTCAGTTAATTATTAATTGAATCATATTGTTGTTATTTCGCTTACCTAGTGTGTGAGGTTAGGTGCCATCACTGCTAGTTGGATTTTGGGTCGTGACAAGTTGGTATCAGAGCTCTAGGTTCATAGGTTCTACAAGTCATGAGCAAGTGTCTAGTAGAGTCTTGCGGATCGATATAATGACGTCCATACTTATCTTCGAGAGGCTACATGGCATTTAGGATAATTTCCCATCTTTTTTCCTTATCGTGTGGAATTGATTCAGCTTGATTATAACTCTTTGAATTTCTTCCACGCATTCATGTGCACATGTGAGTGCTCGGTATTAGCCGTGCATCGCCGACTTGTGATTACAGGGATGAGGTGCGAGATGTGATTTCTGTGTTTTGGTGATGGGCCAATCTGGAGGACTTAAGGCCAAGTTAAGACCGCAGCTCAGGCTCGGTAGTTTCAGTCGTGTGAGCATGTGCTTTTGGACTTATAAGTTTGGTAGTGTACCTACTAGTGGAATTTGTGGCTCGATGAGCGGTGGAATAACTGAATGATGAGCATGATGCGACTGTGAGATATGTTCAGATGGTTTGAATGTGACGAGAAGAGTTTCTTGAGATGTCAAAAGGGCCATTGGGTTCTTGATTTCCATCTTGATTTGATGTATAGTCTCTAGTTATGAGTGTGTTGAATGATCTTTCAAGTTGTTAAATTGTGGGATAAATTAAATTCTCATGTCTTGTTAATGAGTTTGGACTCAGGAAGATTAAGTGATTGCGTAGTAATTGTGGTTGTAGAAGGGTATAACAAGATGCGAATTTGAGGCTAAGCATGTGGGTTATCTCCTGCAAAGTAATCTACGTAGGTGTGTTTCTTATAATGTTGAGCGAAGAGTTTCTTTTCTTCTAACGGGGTATATTTGTTGAGATTTGAATTCTAATCTGGTTGAGAAAGTTAACTTGAATGTCAAGAGAATAAATGCAAGCTTAGCGGATGATTGAGGTATTTTATGGTTGGTGTTGCATGAGCTTGAGAAGAATTTTTGTTGAACTGACTGCAGTATTATGGCAGTAATAGAGTATGTATATTGTGAGTTATCGAGTATTTTGTTATATGGCTTTGACCCAAGTGGGAAAGTCTGCTATCTATGATTTGATTGCATGATTATGTGTTGTATTGGTTTTGGTCTGAGGTATACTTGTGGATTAGTTATGACTTGCAGAGTTTGAGATGGAGGATGAATTCAGTAAAGAAATTCCTGGATACAGGTTATATTGCACTTCATGAGTATATGAAAATCACGGAATGAGTTGAGTTGTTATTCGTGATGGATGTAGTGTGCACGGTGTATGAATTTTCTCGGTTGCATTAAGGCAGGGTTACTTCTTTTGGGTGTTGTTGTGCTAATTGAGCATAGGAAGTTCGGCTCATTTGGGCGGTGCAATAGAGATTTGAGAAGAGTGGAAGACGCTCGAGAAAGTTCTAATGGATTCAAGATTAATATGTAGCAACTGAGAATTTTTGGCGGATTTGTGTATGGATAGAATCTAAGATTTATGTTGGATGGTGTCAAGACTTGTGGCATTTTTTTATATCATTATGGATTTTATATTTCGGTATCCGGAAAGTGAAGGAAACTGATTTAGACTCAAATAAGGTAGTTTCAGAGTGGGTATTTTGGTTGTGGTATTTATGGGGTTAATTATGATGTGGTGAGACTTTACAGATGTTTTGGTGGCAATATTCTTGGGTTTGGTGACCTGCGTAGCTTGGTAGAGTTAGGGAGATTCAGCTTTAATAGCTTGGTTATGTGCAAATGGATTTCAAAGTGCTCTTGATGGTTTCTACCATGGTTATAACCGGATGTTTTCTACCGGTGTGAAGAACGTGTTGTGTATAGTGATTTCCTCCTCGAAGGAAGCAAGAGAAAGGTTTCTAACTAACCGGGTATATAATTTGCTGGTGACTCAGAGTTCAAAATGAGATTCTTGTGCTTGTTACATGATGGCATGATAGATGTGGTGTGGTGTGTGGGACTAAGATTTACATGTACAAGGTAGCAGTTTAGTCTTCAAGGGAAGGTCACGAATTTGGACAGAATGGTCAGTTTTAGATATTTAGAGGAATGTTGTAACTGCTCAGTAATCCCTGAGAAGGGTGCGCATTTCAGAAGGTGCATTGTGTTTTGACTTACGAATGTTCATCGGTATTGCGGTACTCACATGGTTTTTAGACTGCTGATATTCATATTATTGCATTGTGGCACGGAAGAATTATGGAAGTGTTCCTCATTGGATGATCGTGCATGAAAGATGTGTTAGTCATTCGAATGCTAGAGTTGGGATCAGTTATGATGATTCACGCGTCCTATGAATTTGGAGACTGGGAGTTCTCATAAGCATATTATTTCGGGGTTGTGACGTGTTTGAGGTGAGTATTTTATTTAAACCAAGTGGAGGCACTACTTGCGTTAATCATTTGTGATAGCTACACGATATGTGTGTGCATATATGTGAGGTTTGAGCCCATGTGCGGGCATCATGGCAAGTATTTATACTCGGAAGAATGCTTAGGCTATGATATACCTAGAGTTGACTGTTAAGCGTAAAGTTATAACGTTCTCATATTTATACCTTTGTTGAGAACTATCTGGGCTACACTTGAGGTTACAAAGAGGCTAATTCCCTAAATAAAATGGGTAGTTACTATTTCTGCGTTACCTTGCCGATTTGAGCTGTGATAGCACACTTTGCACATGCCTACACTATGGCGTGTTATTTATACCAGTCCAGGAGCATGAGAATCTTATTTCATTATCATATACATGTGTACTTGTTTAATTGCTCTTGTATGATATGCTGGGACTGGAGGCCTGTGACCATGCCATGCGATTTATATTATTGGCACGTGAGTTGTCCGTGCAGATCTACATATTGGTATCATTGACATGTGAGTTGTCCGTGCAGTGTCTGGGAATTTTATTTCTTTGATAATTTATCTGATTTCATTGATTTCCTTCCTCTACGATTTCAAATTACTTGAGCAACATATTTGAGGAATTGTGCACATGCACCTACGGTTATCCTCTTCACAAAATTTGAGGAGTTGGTTGTAAATATTAGGTTGTGGTGGTGCTATATGAACTTGCAAAACGGTTCCATTTTTGGGTACACAGATTGCGCAGTTGTGCCTTGAGTTATATTGGTGTGGTATGTCTATGAGATAGTTGTGTTTAATAATATAAGGTTATTGGTCCTAGAATGGGTACTATCAGTTTGATTACGGTATATTCGAGAGGATAATAATATTGAAAGTCGGCATAGAAAGTGATTATGGTTCTGGTTGGGGCGAGAGAGCTCCATGACTTGTTGATCTGATAAGGGGTCATGAGATTCCATGTGTTTCTTTTATTATCGACAGTGTACGAAGGTTGTGGAATAAGTTGTTGTTTGATATGTGGTTTAATACCAGAATCGGGTTTGTTTTAAGCAGCTACAGTGATTAGAAATTATTGCGAGTATGCGAGTGGTGTGGTATATCATGTGATTACATCTGTGGTGTTGTCAGGCCTATATGGTATAGGGTGACGTGGGATCACCCCCGAGTATGTGCGTGGTAAGGTGGAATAGTGATTTGATGGCTTGGAAACAACTCTTGGCACGTTCGAGGACGAACGTATGCTTAAGTAGGGGAAAATGTAACGACTCGACTTGTCGTTTTGAGTAATTACGCTCCTTTATACTATTTGAAGTCTTGAATAGCTTCATATGATGTATTATGATGTGTGTGAATCGTCGGTTTTGATTTTCAAGTGTTTCGGGATTAGTTCGGAAGAATGAATTTCATGTTGGAAGCTTAAATGAAAAGGGTTGACCGGAGTTTGACTTTTGTGCAAATGAATCCGGAATGGAGTTTTGATGGTTCCAATAGCTCCGTATGGTGATTTTGAACTTTGGAGTGTGTCCGGATAATTATTTGGAAGTCCGTAATTAAATTAGGCTTGAAATGGAGAAAATAGGAAAATTTAAGTTTGGAAGTTTGACGGTGGAGTTGACTTTTTGGTATCGGGGTCGGAATCCGATTCTCGAAATTTGGAATAGGTCCTTTAGGTCATTTATGACTTATGTGCGAAATTTGAGGACAATCGGACTTGATATGATAGGTTTCAGCATCGAATGTAGAAGTTGGATATTCATAGAATGTTTCGACGTCGATTCTTCAAGAATACGTGGTATCCCATTAAGAAAATGTGCTCCAAATTCAGTTTTGATTGAAGCATTATATCCATATTGAAATTACGCAGCCATAGCAAAAAGAATCGTCGAATTCGTACATCGTATGAGAGAGTTATGCCCATTTCCGTGTCGGGAAATATTTCTCGTTGTCGTAGGCGTCTAGGTAGCGTGGGGTGCTATCCCTGGTTCTGGAACTTCTGGAGTTCTGGAAACGGTGCCACAGGCAGCGCCCCATGCCATCTGTGGCACCCGAACAATAAAAATCCCGATAAATGGGAGGTTTTTGCCATTTTTGACGAAAACAGAGTTGGGGAGCTCGGTTTGGGCGATTTTCATAGGTAAATTTCACCACACAACTTGGGGTAAGTGTTCTTGACTCCCTTGTGATTATATTCCATGAACTAATCTTCGTTTTCGGCATTAGATTATTGATTTTCAAGAGAAATCGGAGGAATTTTCTACAATTCCATAAAATAAATTTTCGAGATTTGAACATCGATTCGGAGTCGGATTTGAGTAAAATTAGTATGGTTGGACTCGTAATTGAATGTGTTGTCGGATTTTGTGAGTTTCCTCGGATTCCGAGACATGGGCCCCACTATCAATTTTTTGAGCAGAGTTGGAAATTTTTGTAAATTGTTAAATTGTAATCATTGGAGTTTATTTTGATTAATTTTTATGTATTTTGACTAGTTTTGAATCGTTTGGCTTGGAATTGAGGACATAGGAAGGCGTTCAGAGGTTGATATGCGCAGAGTGGAATTTTTGGAGCATTGTTTAGCTTGCTCGTTATTGGATTCGACTTGCTCGAGGTAAGTAACATCTCTAATCCTAGAGTTAAGGGTATGAACCCTGATTATACGCATTATGTGAGTTGTTTGGAGGTGACGCACATGCTAGGTGACGGGCGTGTGGGCATGCACCATAGAAATTGAGACTCGGTTGATTCCGTAGAGCTGTATAGTCAATTAACTTGTATTTTCCATCTATTTTTATGTGTTAGAGAAACTGAACTGTGACTCGTGTTAGGAAATCATGCCTTGGCAAATGTTGGTATTATTGGGGCCCACTAAGGTCATTTCTACTGTCGAATTATATGTTTAAACTGTAATCTCATACTCAGTCATATTCATTCGTTGCATATCATATCTCAATCTCTGTTGTTACTTATTGATACACCATATCATCATTTTGGGCTAGTTATGACATTGTGAGCCTGAGAGACTGGAGAGATTGATGACTGAGTGAGGCCGAGGGCCTGATTTTGATGTTATTGATAATATAGCACGTGAGTTATCCGTGCGGATCCAGATATTGATACTATAGCATGTGAGTTGTCCGTGCAGCACGTAAGTTGTCCGTGCAGATCTAGATATTGATATTATAGCACGTGAGTTGTCCGTGCAGATTATAGTGCTTGGGCTGAAGGATCCCCTCCGGAGTCTGTACACACCCCAGTGAGCGCAGGTACCTACTGAGTGCGAGTGCCGAGCGTTTGGGAGGATTGAGTGACTGTGAGGACTGAGTGACTGGGTGGACTGAGTGACTGGGAGGACTGAGTGAAATGATACTCTGAGAGTATGCATATGGTTCTAATACTGAGTTGCATCGCATTGACATACACACTTGGTATACAAGCATAGAGATGCATTTTTCCTCATGTTATATGATATTGCATCATTCATGACTTCACATACTCATTGAAATGTAGGCATATAGATGTATTTTCCTCATGCCATTTGAAAATGAAACATCCTATCCGTTGTTCAAAAAAGTTTTTGGGAAAAATCACAGTTTTACAAAACATATTCATATTTTGGTGATTTCGGTAAAAGATTTGGGTTTTTGCTGATATACATAAAAAGCGGGCCTATTTTTCTGGAACTGTGAATGAGCTGATAATTTTATCTCTGAGTTACTACTTTAATTACTTCTATTATGTTGTTATGAACTGTTGTTGGCTATTAGTGTTGGACCATGATCTTTGTTCCAGCTCGTCACTACTTTCATCCTAAGATTAGATTTGTTACTTATTGAGTACATGGGGTCGGTTGTACTCATACTACACTTCTGCACCTTCCGTGCAGATATTGGATGCTGATGTTGCTGTGATCGACGGGAGCTGGATTTGAAGACGCACCTGCGTTCTGGTTGTAGCTGCTTCTTGTTCATGGTAGCCTTAGATTTATAAAAATATATTTATGTACATTTCGAACAGATGATGTATTTATTTCATACCAGCTTTGTAAATTCTAATCTTAGAAGCTAATGAGTTTTACTACCAGTCCTTGGGGAGTATATTAGAGTCGGTTAATTATTAATTGAATCAGATTGTTGTTATTTGGCTTACCTAGCGGGTGAGGTTAGGTGCCATCATGGCTAGTTGAATTTTGGGTCGTGAAAAATCGCCTTATGGTTGAAGAGGGTGGAGGAGAGAATGAGAGATAGAGAAATTTGAGAAATGGGGAAGAAAGCTCGCTGGTGGGCTCTAATTTGCAGATTTCTGACCGACGTCGGTCGGAATTATCGGTCGATCCATTTAAGTGAAGTTTTGACCGTTTGACCATGAACTTACCGACCAAATTCGGTTTGAAATCCTATTTTTTTAAAATATTTTTTATTAATATAACCGACCAAAATCGGTCGTTTTAGTGAAATAGTCAAAATTAATTTTAATTTATTAATATAACCGACCGAAGTCGGTCGGTTTTAGTGAAATAGTCAAAATTAATTTAAATTAAGGAATATATATATATATATATATATATATATATATAAAATCTATCAACGATACACTTTATTATCTATTTACTACGACACTAACTGTATCATAGCATGTTAGATATAACGACTATTTAAATTAAACTCGATCAATTATATTTATAATATTTATCCTCTGTGTGCTTTCGTTTAAATTACACTTCATATCTGTATACGTGTACTAGATTATAATAAAGTGTATGATTTTATTTCATATATGATTATTTACACTTACATATATATGACAAGGGTTGGTGATTTATTCTCAACTGTTCATTGCATCGCTCGAATGCTTGATCGGTGAATAAATAAGAAAACAAATTTTGAGTATCTATATATGTGTGTGTGTGTGTGTGTGTGTGTGTGTGTGTGTGTGTGTGTGTATGTGTGTGTGTGTGTTTGACCATTTTGACCAATAATACCGACCGATTTCAGTTGGTAACTTTAATGACCCGCCGGGTCATTTTGTGCTCTAGCGCGTCATTCGGCAGTTTGAGGCCCTGAGCAGCTTCACTTCAGGTATTACGACTTGTACGCGTGGTCGGAATTTAATTTCGCGAAGTTCGGAGTTGATTTAGAAAGAAAATTCTAATTTCGGAAGCTTTAAGTTGGAAAGATTGACTAAGGTGTGATTTTTGAGTAAATGACCTCGCATTTCAATGTTATCAATGTCCGTTTGGGATTTCGAGTCTGGGAATAGCTCCATATGGTGATTCCGGTATTGGGAGCGCATCCATAAGTGGATTTGGAGGTCCGTAGATCATTTCAGGGTCATTTGGTGAAAGTTAGAAATTTGAAGTTTTTTGGAGAGTTTGACCGGGAGTGGACTTTTTGATATCGGGGTCGGATTTCAATTTCGGAAGTTGGAATAGGTCTGTAATGCCAATTATGACTTGTGTACAAAATTTGAGGTCAATCGGACGTGATTTGGTAGGTTTCGGCATCAATTGTAGGAGTTTGAAGTTCTAAAGTTCATTGAGTTTGAATTGGAGGGTGATTCGTAATTTCGATGTTGTTGGATGTGATTTAAAGGCTCGATTAAGTTCGTAATGTGTTTTGACACGTGTTGGTATAATTGGTTGAGGTTTCGAAGGCCTCGGGGGGATTTCGGATGGTTAACGGATCGAGTTTGGACTTGGAAGAAAAGATGAGGCAGTTGATATCTGGTGTGATCGCACCTGCGCAAAAAGGGCCGCAGGTGTGAGGTCGCAGGTGTGAGCCAATGGTCTCAGGTGTGGTTTGGGTGAAGCTAGGCAGAGACCGCAGGTGCGAAGGGTTGTCCGCACCTGCGAGGTCGCAGATGCGGAGGTACGTCGCAGGTGCGAGAGTGAGAGAAGAGTCTGGGAGCGCAGGTGCGAGGGTATGTCCACACCTACGAAGGCACAGATGCGGAAGGAAAGGCGCAGGTGCAGAGTCATGCTAGGCATAGGGAATGCGCAGGTGCAAGGTTTTGGCCGCACCTGCAAGACCGCAGATGCGACAAAGAGGCCGCAGGTGCAAAAGTCGGGCTGGGCAGAATGCTTTTAAGTGGGGTTTGGGTTCATTTCCCCCATTTTTCATTTTGGTTGGGCGATATTCGGAGCTTTTGAAGAGGGAATTTCATCATCTATTATGAGGTAAGTAACTCCCACCTATTCTGAGTCAAATACATGGTTTTTATGTGGATTCAAGCATGGAAATTTGGTAGAAATTTGGGATTTTGAAGAAAAACCTAGAAATTGGTATTTTTGAATTTTAACCACGAATTTGGGCATGAAATTATAAATAAATTATATATTTGAGTTCGTGATGTCATATGTAATAGTAATCTTCGAAAAATTTTAGAATTCGGGCACGTGGGCTCGAGGGTAATTTTTATCGACTTTTCGAGCGGAGATGAAAATTGTTGTAAATTGATTAATTATGAGTGTTAGAGCATATTTTGTTTGGGTTGCATCTTATTTGACTATTTTTGGAGCGACGGACATCGGTTTGAGTTGTTGGAGTGTCTTTGGAGCCGGTTATGGAATTGCGGAGCGAGGTGAGTCTCATTTCTAACCTTGTAAGAGGGAATTAACCCCATAGGTGAATTGATTTAATATGTGCTTCTATTTGCGGGAGCTACGTACGCACGAGGTGACGAGGGTCTGTATGTAGCTACTAGTTATGCCTATGTCCGGGTAGTTTTAGGTTTACATCATGCCTTGTTGATATTGTAATTTGATTTGTGGTTACTGTTTGCCTTGAAAAGAAGCAAGATTGAGGTTTGCGTATTAATTGTCTTGAGAAGAATTTAAATTGAGGAAATTAAGTTTTCAAAGAGTTTTCATTTGGACTTTGTATTTTCGAAAAGAAACTGAGGAACATTATAATAACTTAATAAATTTATATTTGACCGCCTCGCATGTATTATCCGCGAGCGGGGTAATATATGCATGATTTATTTCCGCGAGCGAGGTAATAGATGCATCTATGGTTCGTACTGTTCGACCCTCGGCGGTGCACAGTTTATATTTATATGTAGGATCGGGCCGTACGACCTCGACATGACATACGCATGATTGTATTAATTGCTTTGGAAATTGTAATAATCGATATTGCTTCATTGGCCTGAGATATAAATTGTTAAATGATGAAAAATGAATTTGGGGAAATTTCTTATTAAAAAAAGAATTGTTTACTTATTTCATGATATTGGGCTTGCAGCCGTTCTATGTGATCCATGCTTAATTATATCATTGGTATATTAATTATAGCCCATAGTAAGTGTCTAAGTCGACCTCTCGTCACTACTTCTTCGAGGTTAGGCGGGATACTTACTGGGTACGCATTGATTTACGTACTCATACTACACGTGTTGTACATTTTTGTGCAAGTATATATATGTCTAGAGGCCTTGTGGGCGCAGAGGCGCGGTTATTGCAGGGACTTAGGTGAGCTGCACTCTCTACTACGATCCACAACCAGTAGAGTCTCCTTCATAGGTATTTATATTTCTCCTGTCCAAATTTATATTCCGGACAGATGTTGTATTTTATTTTCCTTCCTAGTTGATGCTCATGTACTTGCGACACCAGATTTTGGGGTGATTATGGGTGTCCTGTATTGAACTTGTTTAAAACATTATTATTTATCTTGTAAATTCCACCGTTTACTATTTAAGTGAAGGAAAAATATGATTTCAAAATATTAAAACGAGAACCAAATTGAGTATTTATTATTGGTTTGCCTGACAGCGGTATCTGGCACCATCACGACCTTTAATGGATTTTGGGTCGTGACAACATGGTATCAGAGCACTAGGTTCAATTAGGTGTCACGAGTCATGAGCGATTCTATTAGAGTCTTGCGGATCGGTACGGAGACGTCTGCACTTATCTTCGAGAGGCTACCTGGCTGATAGGATCACTTAAATTCTTAATTCCTCATCGTGCGATTTGATTCCTTTGAGGCTTATGCCTTCATTTCCTTCCTATTCAATCTTGTGCGACGTGAAGCTCTTGTTATAAATTTGGAAATCGAGGAATATTAATGGTACTACGGATGTGGTGCAGGATGTTTCTCCCTATGTATTTATTGGGCTATGTCGTCGCCTTGTGGAAGGATGTTCTGTCATCTCAGCTCAGTAGCTGTATTTCTGATGGTTTTGGGGCTATGCACCAATTGCTATGATGTTCATGATTTGTTATCGCACAGTATTAAATTAATGGTAGGATACTTTTCTACGTGTAGGGGCAGTGAATGAATTGAAAGGAGGCTCTTCTCAATACGTGATTCAGAGGTTTAGTGTTTTATTTCCAGCGGAGGGAAAGATAATTGGACTAAGAATGTTCAGGTTAGATTGATGGAGTAACGAGACTTGTTATTTTCAAGTGTGGTGGAATCTTCATCCGAGATGTGGTGTCATCTTCCTTGATTAAATGTGTTAAGTCCGTCGGTGTTATGGCCTTCTTCAAATCGCCTTTGGGGTAGAGTATTAAGAATGGTGCCGGGGAAGCGGCTGTCAGATGTCGCAGCGTGTTGTGGTTCAGAATCGAATCGGTAATCCTAATGTTGATGGCTCAAGGAAGATGATCTTTGGGGATGTTTAGAGTTGGCGGCGATCTGTTGGTTCGGGTGCTACAGAGATAAATTTTGAGTTAAGGCAACAACTGGGCAACGAAGGATGAGGAAGGACATATGAGAGGTGTCTTGCGGTGGTTAAACTTCTAGAAGGCCAAGTGTAAGGAAACAGAAGTCGAGTAGTCGCTTAAAAGAGAGGGTTTGACCAAAGTGGGAGAGTGGCAGAGTATCATACGGGTTCTATGGTAGGAGAGCCACACGCCTTGGGGGAAGATAAAGTGATTTGGGATTTAAGGTGGACAGTGACTAGGTCTACGGGCTTAATTTGGAATATGGGCTGCTACATTGAGGAAGATTGGGTGTGACAGGAAGGAGTTGCTTAACCTGATGCAGGATACAACATGACTCTGGTTTGGAATGTATTGTCGCACCCTTAGTGGATGTCCATGAGGAGTGAACGGACTTGTACTGCTGGTGAATGAGAACTGGCTCAGGATGGTTTATTGGCTTCGTGGTAATTGTACTCGGGGCAGCGTTGTTGGAGGATGTCGGCATGGAATTTCCACAGGTGGGATATCTCCTGTGAGCAGGTTAGCGGTTGCATGGTGTTGATGAAGCTTCTATGAAGAATTTTACTGGTTATCGAGTAAGAGGTCGAATATGTGAATGTGGATAGTGATTTAGAATGTTCATGAAATGTTTAACATAAGGAATCTTGGTGGGTTCCAGGGTTATGCAATGGTAGCTTCAGGCTAAGTGGGAGAGCCCCACCGTTTGTGATTGGATTGTGTAGTTCTCAACTAGTGCGGTTACCGGTTATCGGTGTATTGGTGGGTTACCATGATTAAGGAAAAGAAAACATCAGTGGTAGATCGAGCAAGGGATTTGAGGAATGTGTGCTATATTTGGCCTTATCGATTCGTGTTCAGGTTTTGGGAAGACTCGGAGTCTATGCTTCGTGTGGAAGTGGTGTATAAGAAAGGAAATTCAGCCGGTTGCTTCTTCGAGAGGGTGTTCATGTGCTAACAGGACTTTGGAGTTTGATTATATTCGGGGACAAGTCAGAGTGGGTGACTCTCAACAACGGTCCTAATGGATTCAAAGGTTAAAGTGTGGTGTCTAAGGATTTCGAGTCCGTAGTATGGATAGGTATCCAGCTATTGCAGCGGATTATGAAAGGTGGCTTGGAGTGTTCTACATTAGCTTTAGTCTGCGGTGTGGCATTTGAGGAATGGGAAGAAGTAACTTCGGATACACGAAAGGGCTTTGCAGAACGGGTGTACCAGTTGGTAATGTTATTGTGTGCTTAAGGAGAACATGAAACAGTTCATGGGTATTGAGACAATGTGGTCTCGTGAAATGGGGTCATTGGGATGAGTGCGGATTTAGTTCGTTACGTTTGAATGGAGCTTTTATTATTATTTCTAAGGCAAGTAGAGAATAAATTGGAAGAAGCGAGGTCGGTTAGTAATGTTTGAATTAGCATGATTGTGGCAGTGATCAGTTTCTTTAGCGTGAAGGTTTATAGGTGGTTGTGGCAGTACGTGAGAGGCTTGAAGGCCGCCGTAATTTGATTTATTAGGAGGTATTCGGTTATTATGGCCTGTTATGTGTAGATGGATCCCGGGAGGGACATGGTGGCTTAGACCGCTACGTGGGGGTTGTATTTTCTGCGATTATGGGAATTCACTCACGTGTGGCAAGGGTTCTCCTGAAATGAGTTAAATGAAAGGTTTCCATATGATGAAATGTGTACCCTATTGGTGGTTTGGGAGTTATGATGAAATTCTTGTACTCTTTCGTACTAGTATGTTAGGTGTAGTGAGCGGCATGGGAATTGGAGGTTGAGGATCAAGGTTGCAGTTGAGGTCGACAAGAATGTCAAGGGCTCAGATGAGCTAGGAAGAATTCATATGTTAAGAGTAAGCTGGTATGGTTTTTTTGCGTCACCTGAGATTGGTGTCTTGTGCAAGAGGCTCTATGTACTGAGTTGCAGATTTTTGATTTGCTTTACAACATTAGAGTGACCGACAGTATGGAGGTGCAGATTTGTTACCTGGTGCGAAAAGTTGTGGGAGTGCGTCCCACGGGAATATTGTATAGATGTGACATGTAGTCACCTTAATGATTAAAGATTTAAAATCAAGTATGAAGATTGTGGTACTATCGCTAATGTGAGAATTTATGCCTGAAGGGCGCTCGGTTCATTTGATTGTGGACTGTGGAAGTTTGTTCTGTATTGATGGTTGTTCTTGTGTGTCATGGGAAACGGGTTATTGTGGATCCTTGAACAGTTATTAGCCTAGTACGGTACGATCTGAATCGGCATGAGGTCCGTGGATGGATCTAAGTGTGAATGTGGGCTCTATATCAGGCCGAATGTGTTCATTTCAGCATAGCATCATTTTGGGAGGGGTCTTCGGGCCTTTGATGTTATCTCTGTCGTCAGCTATTTCATGTAATACTCTATTGTGCCATATAGGTTGTGAGACGGTTTGAATATTCGCACTCGTATTGAGATCTCGTATAGTTTGTGGTATTATGTGACCAGGATGGCTCTCGAGATGCAGATCATATATCACACCTTAGTTGTGCTTGAGTTTTATAGCATATGACGCTACCCGTCTCCCCAGGATTTGCATTATGCGCTTGGCGTGCTTATGGTTGATATTCTGGCATTTCGTGAGTATAAGCATTACGGATCGATGTGTGTTTTCTTTAGCTTATTACGTGTGGATCGGGTGGTACGCTGCCACGGGTATATGGTTGGATCGGGTGGCACGCCGCCACGAGTATCATGTGTGGATCACATTGCACGCCGTAACAGTGTGATGTTGAGTACAGTTCCCCATATCTATCCATATGTGTTTTGTTTCTCATTTTTTGGGGAAAGTTCGTAACATCTTTTCGGTTGTTTAAATTAGCTACGCGGGTTGAGTAGTTCTTTCCAGAGTTCATTTTCCTTATGTATCGCATTTGAATCCGTAGCTTTTTAGCACATTGTGGCATCAAATGAGGCTTTTGCAGTGTCGGAGGTGGCTTATTGCCTGAGCAGCTTGTACTGGGGTGAGATGAGATTATTGGACCTGGGATCAGTGCGATTAGATTTTATATGAAGCATATTAAAGAGTAAATATTGTTATTCAGCCCATAATGAGGTAATGGTTCTTGTCGGGAGGAGAGACTCCATAAATTGTAATTCGGCAGGTGGCTATGAGTTCTACACATCTTCTCTGTCGTGGCAGTATTGCGAGAGTTTAAGCAAGGCTTAATTGGTCATGAGGTACACTACGGGCTTCGGTTAGTGGAAATTTTAGCTGATCTGCTTTTGAAAGACTGCCCTGGGCAAATGAGTTACGTGGTGCATGGTAAGAATTCAGTGAGAGTGTACCATCATGTATTGGTACATCGTGTGGTGATTGAAATGGTGTTCATATGTTGAAAGCATGCCCGGTGGAGAGTTCTGGATGTTGGAATTTGATCTAAGGCTTATTTGATCAAATAAAAGGGAGAATCTTCAGATTGGCTCGAGCTAATGTGCTCAGCTAGGTTGTGGTAGCACGCGTAGGTGCACGAGGTGTTAAGCAATGATTTCAGACAACTCCAGAGAAGTTCTTAGCACGTTTGAGGATGAACGTATGTTTAAGTGGGAAAGAATGTAAAAAACCGATCATTTTGAGATCTAGCACGTCGTTCGGTAGTTTGAGGACCTGGCAGCTTCACTTCAGGTATTGCGACTTGTACGCGTGGTCGAAATTTAATTTCGTGAAGTTCGGAGTTGATTTGGAAAGAAAATTCTAATTTCGGAAGCTTTAAGTTGAAAAGATTGAGTAAGTTGTGATTTTTTAGTAAATGACCTCGGAATGCAGATTTGAAGGTTCCAACAGGTTCGTATGATGATTTAGACTTGGGCATATGTTTGGATCGGGTTTTGGATGACCCGAGAGCGTTTCAGCGCCTATTATGGAAGTTGGCATTTTGGATGAATTTCATTAAATTGAATTGAAGTGCATTTCAATGTTATCAATGGGATTCTGAGTCTGGGAATAGCTCTGTATGGTGATTCTGGTATTGGGAGCGCGTTCGTAAGTGGATTTGGAGGTTCGTAGGTCATTTCAGGGTCATTTGGTAAAAGTTACAAATTTGAAGGTTTTTGGAGATTTTGAACGGGATATCGGGGTCGGATTCCAATTTCGGAAGTTGGAATAGGTCTGTAATGCCAATTATGACTTGTGTGCAAAATTTGAGGTCAATCGGACGTGATTTGGTAGGTTTCGGCATTAATTGTAGGAGTTTGAAGTTCTAAAGTTCATTAAGTTTGAATTGGAGGGTGATTCGTAGTTTCGATGTTGTTGGATGTGATTTAAAGGCTCTACTAAGTTAATAATGTGTTTTGGGACGTGTTGGTATAATTGGTTGAGGTCCCGAGGGCCTCGGGTGGATTCTGGATAGTCAACGAATCGAGTTTGGACTTGGAAAAAAATATGAGGCAGCTGATATCTTATGCGATCGCACCTGCGCAAAAAGGGCCGCAGGTGCGAGGTCGCAGGTACGAGCCAATGGTCGCAGGTGCGGTTTGGGAGAAGCTGGGCAGTGACCGCAGGTGCGAAGGGTTGTCCGCACCTACGAGGTCACAGATGCGAAGGTACGTCGCAGGTGCAAGAGTGAGAGAAGAGTCTGGGAGCGCAGGTGCGAGGGTATGTCCGCACCTGCGAAGGCGCAGATGAGGAAGGAAAGGCACAGGTGCGGAGTCGTGCTTGGCAGAGGGAATGCATAGGTGCGAGGTTTTGGCACACCTGCGAGACCACAAATGCGACGAAGAGGCCGCAGGTGCGAATGTCGGGCTGGGTAGAATGCTTTTAAGCGAGGTTTGGGTTCATTTCACCCATTATTCATTTTGGTTGGGCGATTTTTGGAGCTTTTGAAGTGGGGATTTCATCATCTATTATGAGGTAAGTAACTCCCACCTATTCTGAGTCAAATACATGGTTTTAATATGGATTCAAGCATGAAAATTTGGTAGAAATTTGGGATTTTGAAGAAAAACCTTAAAGTTAGTATTTTTGGATTTTGACCACGAATTTGGGCATGAAATTGGAAATAAATTATATATTTGAGTTCGTGAGGTCATGTGTAATAGTTATCTTCGAACCATTTCAGAATCCGGGCACGTGGGCCCGAGGGTATTTTTATCGACTTTTCGAGCGGAGTTGGAAATTATTGTAAATTGATTAATTATGAGTATTATAGCATATTTTGATTGGGTTGCATCTTATTTGACAAGTTTTGGAGCAACGGACATCGGTTTGAGTTGTTGGAGCGGCTTTGGAGACGGTTATGGAATTGCGGAGCGAGGTAAGTCTCTTTTCTAACCTTGTAAGAGGGAATTAACTCCATAGGTGAATTGATTTAATATGTGCTTCTATTTGCGGGAGCTACGTACGCACGAGGTGACGAGGGTCTGTACGTAGCTACTAGCTATGCCTATGTCCGTGTAGTTTTAGGTTTACATCATGCCTTGTTGATATTGTTATTTGATTTGTGGTTACTGTTTGCCTTGAAAAGAAGCAAGATTGGGGTTTGCGTATTAATTGTCTTGAGAAGAATTTAAATTGAGGAAATTAAGTTTTTAAAAAGTTTTCATTTGGAATTCGTATTTTCGAAAAGAAACTGAGGAACATTATAATAACTTAATAAATTTATATTTGACCGCGTCACATGTATGATCCGCGAGCGGGGTAATAGATGCATGATTTATTGATAAATTTATATTTGACTGTGTCACATGTATGATCCACGAGCGGGGTAATAGATGCATCTATGGTTCGTGTCGTTCGACCCTCGGCAGTGCACAGTTTATATTTATATGTTGGATCGGGTCGTACGACCTCAACATGACCTGAACATGATTGTATTAATTGCTTTGGAAATTGTAATAATCGATACTGCTTCATTAGCCTGAGATATAAATTGTTAAATGATGAAAAATGAATTTGGGAAAATTTCTTATTAACAAAAGAATTGTTTACTTATTTCATGATATTGGGCTTACAGCCGTTCTACGTGATTCATGCTTAATTATATCATTGGTATATTAATTATAGCCCATAGTAAGTATCCGAGTCGACCCCTCGTCACTACTTCTTCGAGGTTAAGCGGGATACTTACTGGGTACGCGTTGATTTACGTACTCATACTACACTTGCTGCACATTGTTTTGCAGGTATATATATGTCTAGAGGCCTTGTGGGCGCAGAGGCGCGGTTATTGTGGGGACTTAGGTGAGCTGCACTCTATACTACGATCCGCAGCCAGCAGAGTCTCCTTCAGAGTATTTATATTTCTCCTGTCCAAATTTGTATTCCGGACAGATGTTGTATTTTATTTTCCTTCCTAGTTGATGCACATGCACTTGTGACACCAGGTTTTGGGGTGATTATGGGTATCCTGTATTGAACTTGTTGAAAACATTATTATTTATCTTGTAAATTCCATCCTTTACTATTTAATGAAGGAAAAATATGATTTCAAAATATTAAAACGAGAACCAAATTGAGTATTTATTGTTGGCTTGCCTGACAGCGGTGTCCATCGCCATCACGACCTTTAATGGGTTTTTGGTCGTGACAGTAACTTATTTAAAATAAAATATGATTTGTCTAACTACTACTAACATATGTGTGTGTGTGTGTGTGTGTGTGTGTGTATGTGTGTGTATATAAATATATATTCAATTTAGGATGTTATATATACGTAGATTGTAATTAACAATAATCTATAAGTGTTTGACCATTTTGATTACCAATACCGATCTATTTATATATGTAACTTATTAAAAAATAATTAAATATTTAGTGCTATAAGTTGTAGTTCTATATTAATACTTAAGTTGTAGCAACAACAATATATACGTGTATATATAAGCGCTATATTAATACTTACGTTGTAGCAACAACAACATATGTATACATATTAATGCTATATTAACGTATGTGACAAATAAGTTGTTGTTGCTAAAACTTAAATATTAATATAGCACTACATCTTATAGAACTATATACTTTGTTTTTAAATGTGTTAGAGTAAGTTTTAATCAAATATAATTGAATTTTCAATTGATCCACTGATGAAGTATCCGAGCAAAGTACTAATAAGGTGATCGAGAATAAAATATTCAAGATTATGTGTGTGTATGTGTGTATCTATATAAATACAAAATTAATTAAATATTGAATATTAATATATATATATATACACACACACACACACACATATAGGATATAGTGTCCATATAAAAGTAATTTATAAAGACACACACACACACATATCAATTAAGTATTAAATATTATTTATTTAAAAGTTATTTATATAAATTGACTAAAACCGACCGACTTCGGTCGGTATTTTTATTAAATTAATATTTTAAAAATTTTGAAAAATTTAAGTAAAACTTATTTCAGTTGGTAAATTATATATATAATTTTTGTTATATTAAAAAATTAATTGCCTTGGGCGAAAAAGAATAATTTCAAATATACCGTTCGATTTCGGTCGGTATATTCGAAAATTTTTAATTAAAACTTATTTTGGTAGATAATATTCAAGTATGACCAGGTCTTGGTCAAAGATTGATGAATTTTCAACCGATTTCGATCGGTATTCTGTGGACGAGTTTTGCCAGTTTTTTAGTAGTGGTTAAACATAATTATTCCTAACCCAAAATGATGTTATATAAAAACTGAAACCTTTTATATAAAACAAAGAGTTAACCTCATTGACTTAAAAATAAAATACGTAAAAGAATTTGTTATTGCCCTTTAGAATGAAACTGTTAGAGGGGAGTTTATTGTTTCACTTGTGCAGAAAATTGGTCAATGTTTGAGTTATAATGAAGTTTTGAAAGAAGTTGTGAAACTTATTGAAATGTCCCAAATAAGTCCCAATTTATCAACCTCTAGCCATTAATTATAGATTTACCAAAACTAATCAAACACATATAAAAATTGAAAACCCAAATAAATAAGGTTCTTTCTCTTCAAGAATCACACAAAGATCTCCTTCTATATTTTTAAGCGTGATTAGCAACATTAGATGCAAGACGGAAAGAAAATTTCATGAATGAGGTAGCAAAAAAGGTGATATATATATATATATATATATATATATATATATATATATATATATATATATATATATATAAGATTCCAAAAATATAATCAAAAAATGACCTTTTTCAATGGGTGTGGTTGAAATTCATTGAAAACATATAGATGAGTCAATATACAAAATTTGAGGAAGATTGGAGGTGATCTATGGACTAATTTGGTATCAAAATTCGTAGTTAAAATCAAGTTCAAAAAATTCTTCTACGACACATGTATCTCACACACAAATATACATGAATATGCATGTGATACACATTTGATACAAATATGATACATATGTGATACACATATCATTTTTTTTCATGTTCATATTCTACTTTGAATTTTCAATTCAAACCACCTCAAAACTCCATCAAATCATCTCAAAACTGAGATTCAAGCTCCACAATATGTACACAATATATTCTAATTACACCCTATCAAAAGAAAGCAAAAGTCGACCTTTTTTGGATACAAATAGCTAATTGGAAAAAATTGGTAATATTTGACTAATATTAATAATATATTATGAATTGACCAATTTTTATAATAAGTTTCTTATAAATTGACATAGCTGGTAGTTTTTCTTTTTCAATTTCTTCCGGGAATTGTCTATAAGACCAATGGTACGATGGAATCATTAGGCTGCATTGGCAAGCAGAGGCGGATTTAGGGGGGCGGAAGGGGGTTCACCCGAACCCCCTTACCGAAAAATTATATTGTACATATAAGGCAAAATCTTTTATAAACCTCTTTATATTGTATTTTGAATCCCCTTGACATAATTAAAAAGCTTAGCATAGTGGTCAAGGGGGTTCAAAAGGTTTGTACGGTCATTAGTTCGGAAATTTTTTAACTCTCTTATCGAAAATCCTGCCTCCGCCACTGTTGATAAGTTGGAAATCGACGTTCAACCAATGACCTCTTCATCAAAGTTAATGCCTAAAAACTTACGTCCCATGTTTGAAAATAAAATCTACATGTGTTAGTTACTTTTGTTTTCTATTAATTGATTGATAATATAATTATCCATCTGTAATGACCCGACTTATCGTTTTAAGAATTTACGCACCATTTAGCTACTTAAGGTCCCGAGAAACTTCGAAATGCGTATTATGACTTGCGTGTGCGGTCATTTTATTTTCAAAAGATTCAGAATTAAACTGAAAGAACAATTCTCATTATTGAAACTTAAATGAAAAGAGTTAACCGGAGTTTGACTTATGAGCACACGACTCCGGAATTAAATTTTGATGATTCCAATAGTTTCGTATGGTGATTTCAGATTTAGGAGTATGTTCGGATATTTTATAACGACCCGGTCGGTCGTTTTGAATATAAAAACCCCGTTTTCTCATTTACTGCTCAAATTGTGATTTACGATTGTTATTTAACTTGTCGGGGTAATTGGTTCGGGTTTGGTGAAGTTTTGGAATGATTTAGAATACTTAGTTCCAAGGTTTAGAATTTAAGTTGAAAAGCTTGACCGGATGTTGACTTATGTGTAACAACCCCGACGAATTTGTTTCTAAGGAAATTAAGGTTTTGTGGTGCCGAGATAGATCAATTAGTACAAAGGTTGAATAATGCACTGGGGAGTAAAGGAAATTTATTGCAGAAAATTGCGTTTCTGCGGTCCATTATGCGACCGCAGAATCACTCTGCGGACCGCATAATGGCCGCAGAGTGAGGCAGGTAAGGGGCCGTTTTGGATGCCATTCTGTGGTCGACTATGCGACCGCAGAACTGTTCTACAGTTCATTATATGACCGCATAACAGGTCTGCGGGCCGCATAGTGACCGCAAACCCAAGAAGGTTTTTCCCAGTTGTGGAGGCCAATTTTGCGGCCGATATGCGAAACGCATATCCAATCTACGGTCGCATATGCGACCGCATATCCTGTTCGGAGCTTCATTTTTGGGTTTTTATAACCCGACCCAACTTCGATTTATAGCCCTTGAAGCTCATTTTGGAGCAAAAATCTCACATTTTTAGAGAGAAGGGAGAGTGTTATAGAGAGAGGAAGAAGCTCAAGTGTTTTATTCATCAAGATCTTGTTCAAGCTTTGAAATCCAACAAAGAAATATCACAAGATCTTCACCCAAGAGGTAAGGTTCTAACCCCTAGTATTCAATTTCGAGTTTAGGTAAAGAAGGGTGATTAAGAGTATGATTCTTGGGTGTAAGAGTATTATTTATACCTATCAATAAGGTTTATGGAAAGATTGTTGAGTTCACATGGATAAGAATTGGGTTGAAAATGGTAGAAATCTTCAAAGACTTTAGTTGAAGATTTGAGGGTCGAGTTGATGTCGGAATTTGGTGAAATTTATATGGTTGGACTCATGGTTGGATGGGCGTTCATATTTTGTAACTTTTGTCGGGTTCCGAAACGTGGGCCCCACATGCAATTTTTGAGTTAATTTCGGATTTTTATTGGAAAATTAGTATTTCCTTATGGAATTAATTACAATAATTGGTATTGACTGAATAGAATTAATTGGGCTAGATACGAGGATTTCGAAGACCAATTCTCATGAAAAGGGAATAGCGGAATAAAGAATTACACGGTTTGAGGTAAGTAACAGTTCTAAATTTGGTCCTCAGGGTATGAAACCCCGGATTATGTGTTATGTGATTGGCGTTGAGGTGATACACATGCTAGGTGACGGGCGTGTGGGTGTGCACCGTAGGAATTGTGACTTGGTCAAATTCCATGGGACTGTATAGTTGAATAATCTGTTGATATCCGTACATTCTCTACGTGTTAGAGAAAATTGAGCTGAGACTCGTATTAAAAATTATGCTTAGGCATATGTTGTTATTGTTGGTACCCACTGGGGTCATTACTGTGATTGAATTATATGTTTAAATTATAATTTCACACTCAGACATGTTCATTCAGTTCATATCATATCTCAGTCTCTGTTGCTATATATTGATGCATCATATTATCATTTTTGAGCTAATTTTCATGATATCTTGAGCCCGAGAAACTGGAGAGGTTGATGACTGAGGGCCTATTTATGCGGATATTTATGGGATCGAGCTGCACGCCGCAGCATGTTTCACTGTTATATGCCATGATTGGCTTGATATAGCGCTTGGGCTGAAGGAGCCCCTCCGGAGTCTGTACACACCCCCAGTGAGTGCAGGTACCTACTGAGTGTGAGTGCCGAGTGCTGAGTGACGAGTGACGAGTGATGAGTGACTGTGAGGAATGAGAAACTGTGAGGAAAGAGTGATTGTGAGGAAAGAGTGACTGTGAGGTTGGAGTGAATGGGAGGACTGAGTGACTGTTACTCTGAGAGGATGCATTGATTTCATTATTTGCTACATTTCAGCTATCACATATCACTATTTTGAAAATTTCGGAAAAACAAAACATTATTTTCTGTTTTGGTCAAACTTGATATGAAATTTCAGTGAAATCTTAAATGTTGAACTTGAGAGCATGCCTACTCTTTTATATTGGAAAGTATTGTATTTAGACTTAGCTGAGAATCTCGTCACTACTTTCAGTTCTTTATTTATTATTGTTATTTACTGAGTTGGTTGTACTCATACTACACCCTGCACTTCGTGTGCAGATCCAGGTGATTCCGGACACAGTGGGTGTTGATTATTTCACATAGTTGATTTTTTGGAGATTCAGAGGTAGCTGCCATGTTTCGTAGACCTTGTCTCTCCTTCCCTATCTCCTTATTTACTGTATTTGGTCTTAGGCTATTATAGATCATGTTTTCCCAGACTTGTAATGTATAGATGCTCATGTACTGAGTGACACCAAGTTTTGAGAGTGTTTGTATCGGTATTTGCGAGACTTGTGGATTGTGTTTAAATATTATATTTTCAAACTTAAGAGAAATTTTGGGTTTTTGATGTTGTCGGCTTTCCTAGTATCGGGATAGGCGCCATCACGACAGGTGTGATTTGTGGGTCGTGATATACTTATCATAGCCTAGGTTACATAGGTCTCGCAAGTCATGAGTAGGTTTCGTAGAGTCTTGCGGATCGGTACGGAGACATCTGTACTTATCTTCGAGAGGCTGCCGAACCCTTAGGAAAATTTCACTTTCTTGTATTCTATCATGCGAACTTGTTGATTCCGGAAAACTAAAAAATTATGTTATTCTATTCTCTCACAGATGGTGAGGACACGTACCAACCAATATGCCACCAGTTAGGGCCGCGAGAGGCCGGGGCCGTGGTAGAGGCCGGGGCCGTGGTAGAGGCCGGGGCCGAGGTAGAGGTCTAGGTGTCACTCGTACAGCAGTTAGAGCAGCACCTGTAGCACCACCAATTGCTCCAGTTCAGGAGCAGATTCCAAATGTAATTGAGTCGGCGGGACCCGCTCACCTATTGAGATTCCAGGCCTACAAAAGGCTTTGACTCAGATATTGACAGTTTGCACTGGCCTTGCTCAGGTGGTTTCGGCTCAGGCCGAACTAGCTACTTCTCAGGCCGGGGGAAGTACTCATACCCTTGTTGCCCATGATCCAGAGCAGGTAGTGCAGGGACTTCAGATACCGGGGGCACTACCAGCCCAGCCGACTGCAGCTACTCAGGCCCTAATAGTCCCCGTTATTGCAGATGATGAGCAGAGGAGACTTGAGAGATTTGGGAGGCTTCGACCTCCATCATTTAGCGGTGCTGAGTTAGAGGATGCTCAGGGTTTTCTGGATAAGTGCCAGCAGATGCTTCAAACAACGGGTATTCTGGAAACCAATGGGGTCTCGTTCACTACTTTTCAATTTTCTGGGGCTTCCTTCAGATGGTGGGAGGCCTATGAGAGGCGCATGTCGGTTGGTACAGTACCACATACATGGTAGGAATTCTCCTTTCTCTTTTTGGAGAAGTTCATGCCGCAGTCTCGCAGAGAGGAGCTGCGCAGATAGTTTGAGCAGTTATGTCAGGATGGCATGTCTGTGACGCAGTATGAGATGAGATTTTCTGAGTTGTCTCTTCACACATTTTGGTTGGTTCCCACTGATAGGGAGAGGATTAGGAGGTTCATTGATGGCCTCGCATATCAGTTGCGGTTACTTATGACTCGGGAAAGAGTATCGGGTGCTACTTTTGATGAGGTAGTTGACATTGCTCGGCAGATAGAAGTAGTCCGTAGTAAGGAACGTGGAGAGAGGGAGGCCAAGAGGCCTCGTGGACTAGGTGATTTCAGTGGTGTTCCTTCAGGGGGTCAGTTTTACCGCGGTAGGGGTCTTCCTTGCAGACACGCTCATACGGGTCGTCCAGTTTACCGTGGTGCATCATCCGGCCAGGGTTCATATAGTTCTCATCAGGGCTAGTCATCTCTCAGTACCCTGCCAGCCCAGAGTTTGTCCCGTGCCCCTTCAGTTTCGGGTTCATTTGCACCGGGTGCTTCTTGTAGTTATTCTGGTTCTCGGGTCCCGACTCAGTCTGCACCACCACCAATACCGGGTAGCTTCTTTGAGTGCGGGGAATTTGGGCATATGTGGAGACAATGTCCTTGTCGCTCGGGAGGTCTAGTGCAGCAGAGGAGCCAGGCTACGACTTCAGCACCAATTAGTTTTCCACCCGCCCAGCCAGCGCGGGGTGGGGGTCAGTCAGCTAGGGGTCGCCCAAGAGGGGGAGGTCGATTAGGTGGCGGCTACTCCCGATTCTATGCTTTTCCTGCCAGGCCAGATGTTGTTGCCTCAGATGCAGTGATCACAGGTATCGTCTCAGTGTTCCATAGTGAGGCTTCTATACTATTTGACCCTAGTTCTACTTATTCGTATGTGTCATCATACTTTACTCATTATCTAGATATGACCCATGAGTCCTTAGTTTCACCTGTTCGTGTATCTACGCCGGTGGGCGATACTATTATTGTGGACCGTGTGTATCGGTAATGTGTGGTGACTATTGGGGGACTAGAGACTAGAGTTGATATTTTATTACTCAATATGGTTGATTTCGATATAATTCTGGGTATGGATTGGTTGTCTCCATGTCATGCTATTCTGGACTGTAACGCAAAAACCGTGGCGTTGACCATGCCGGGGTTGCCAAAGGTTGAGTGGAGAGGTTCTCTAGATTATGTTCCTAGCAGGGTAATTTCTTATTTGAAAGCCCAACGTATGGTTGGGAAGGGGTGTTTTTCATACTTGGTTTTTGTGAGAGATGTTGTTGCAGATACTCCTACTATAGATTCAGTACCGGTAGTGAGAGACTTTCCTGATGTATTTCCTGCAGACCTGCCGGGTATGCCGCCCGACAAGGTTATTGATTTCGGTATTGACTAGGTGCAGGGCACTCAGCCCGATTCTATTCCTCCGTATCGTATGACACCAACAGAGTTAAAAGAATTGAAATAGCAACTTCAGGAACTTCTTGATAAGGGATTTATTAGGCCTAGTGTGTCTCCTTGAGGTGCGCCGGCTTATGAAAAAGAAAGATGGTACTATGCGGATGTGTATCGATTACAGGCAGTTGAACAACGTTACTATCAAGAATAAGTATCCTTTGTCGCGTATTGATGATTTATTTGACCAACTTCAGGGAGCGAGGGTATTCTCCAAAATTGATTTGCGATCTGGTGTTACATCCCGCATTTTCATATGTTAAAGTTTTGTCTTCATTTAATCGACGTAAGTTCGGGAATGGGATTATTTTGAGATTATAAGCATCATGCTATTTCAAACAAGTGATGAGTAAATTCGTGAAGGTGAGAGGGGGAAGCAAGTCAAAGAAAATGAATTTTCATCCAAGTTTGGCATATTGGGGTAAAATGCGGGCCGAGCGATAATATCCGATATTTATGGACTAGTACCATACAAGGTACCATATGATCATGATAGTAGGATGTATAGAGTGTATTAAAAATAAGTAGAATTTTAAATAATTTGAGATAATTCTTAATTATGCGGGTAATTGATTAATTACCGGGTAGCGGGATATTACCTAATTAGTTAATTAATTATTGGATAAAATAAAAAAAAAAACTCCCCACCCTCATGTGGCAGCAAGACATTAAACAACCAAATGACTCTTGACCAAGTTTGATTAGGTGGCAACCTAGTATATATATCACAAGACACTTCATTT
This sequence comes from Nicotiana tabacum, assembly GCF_000715075.1. Classification (NCBI taxonomy): domain Eukaryota; kingdom Viridiplantae; phylum Streptophyta; class Magnoliopsida; order Solanales; family Solanaceae; genus Nicotiana; species Nicotiana tabacum. Next base: position 109,584,751 of record NC_134098.1, on the reverse strand, counting down.
CTAGGATTTGGATTACAAACAACACTTCAGTCTAAAACACTACAAATTAGATTCCTACAATTCTTTACAAAATACTACAACCAGATTCTAATCCATTCCTAATATTTCCAATGCCAAGACATTACAATCAGAGCGAGAACATTAGCAATATTATTCTTGCAACCAAAATCTTTCTATAACTAGTAAGACTATCATGTTACTTCACATTTTTGGCAATGTAAGTTCATATGTCTTACAAACCAAATACGGGAATTTCAAAACAATTGATAGCGTACCAAATCTGTGGCTGATCGTGAGCTCTTTATAGAGCAAAACAAATCCATATACCAAAAAATGATAACGTTGGTTGATTGATTTTGTAAAGTGTGAATTACAAATTCTAAGAGAATCGGCCCAGGTATGTTAAGGCTATCCCTTCTTTCTTTTTGGCATGATCTATACGACACGAACGAAACGAGCAAATGCACAACTTCCATAAATGACTCTATTCATAGAAATACTAGAGATGCTTATGTTCTTGATTCCCCATGTGTCATATTATTTTATCATCTGTTCATGGGTCTCAAAAATACGTAAGTTGGTAAAGTTTATTTCATGATATTAATCAGAGGCATAATGGTCTTATGACGTACCGAGAGATTTTATTAACGTATTTCATATGCATTTCATGCATTTTATGATATTCCGAGAAAATATTATTAACGTATTTCTTATGCATTTCATACATTTATACATGTACATTGACCCATGACCAGATGGCGCTGTATACGTGTATATTATATGTATATGGGATATGGGAAAAGGTTATGGCGTTATATACGTACCACCACCTGATCAGCCGGTATACGTTGATGATTTGCCCACAGTGGCCGAAATGATATGATGGGGTGCCCTCAGAGGCTTGATGATGTTATGAACGCATATACATATGCATGGTATGATATTTATATGCATATGCATGACATTATAAAAATGAAATGACTCACAGAGCTATGCACACGTACATGTCGAGTCTTTTACTCAATATTTCTCTCATGTCTATTATTTACTGATTTTCATTCCTTATATACTCGGTACATTATTTGAACTGACGTCCCTTTTGCCTGGGGATGCTGCGTTTCATGCCCACAGGTCTTGATAGATAGGTCGAGAGTCCTCCAAGTTGGCGATCAACTCAGCGGAAGATGTTGGTGCACTCCATTTGTTCCGGAGTTGCTTATGTGGTCAGTATGATTAGGACATGTACTGATTAGTATGACGGGGCCCTATCCCGACCTTTATGATATTTATGTACTCTTAGAGGCTTGTAGACATATGTCGTGTACGTGAAAGATTGTACGGCCTTGTCGGCCTATGTTTTCAGTTTATAAATGATGATGTTGGCCTATTAGGCTCGTATGTCACGTGTATATGATGATGTAATAATAAAGATACATTATGTTGGTACTCAGTCAAGTAAGGTACCGGGTGCCTGTCGCAACCCATCGGTTTTGGTCGTGACAAAAGTGGTATCAGAGCAGTTCTGTCCTAGGGAGTCTACAAGCCGTGTCTAGTAGAGTCTTGTTTATGGGTGTGTCATGCACCACACTTATAAGTAGGAGGCTACAGGGCATTTAGGACTGTCACTCTTTTTTCTTTCTCTAGATCATGTGGTAGAGCTCTGTTGTAAGAACTCAATTTCCTAAACTTTATCTTATTCGTAATATAATGATGCCTACATCCAGAAAGACGGTTGGCAAGAGATATAGCTGTGGAAGAGTTGAGTCAGAGGAACTCAATTTTTGCATCATGCTTATGACGGATAAATATGAGGTATTCGGCAGGTCATGTGTATACTAAGACGTGTAAGCCTCTTGATAAGGAACCTTAAGGCAAGAATATTTATCCACCTTTGTGGTGAAAGACAATGAGAGATTCAGAAGATAAATACAAGTTTCAAGGAGTAAAAGAAGCAAGACTAAGAAGGGTATGAGGTACCCAGTTAATAAAGATTACCATTTAGGAAGGGAGACATAAGCATTTTGAGTTACCTTCAACAATAACAGAGGTATGTACAATTGGCCACACCATCTCACTTATTCCCTATGGGGGCTAACAGAAGTAGTATAAGAGAAGGACGAAACATTAGGATCTGGCTGGGGTCAGAGTAACCCAAAATAGTAAATGGATTGCTTGTGTCAGTTGACATTTACGAAGGATATTGCAATGTGCTAGTAGGTCTCCTTGCGAGACACCTGGATGGTGCACTCTCGAATAGTACTACTAGATATGAGTACTACAAAGATAGGCACTGGACTCCTTGAAGGGATAAATATTACCTTAGTATGGCTCCCACCCCTAGTAGAGAAAGAATGCAAGGAAATTTGAAGATCCAATGGATGGAGCAAGGGGAGCTAAAAACAAAAGAATGTCTTGTTGGAATTTTCAGAATAAAGTGATACACATAGATGTTAGCGGGAAAAGAGAAGAGAGTTAATGAAGCATTAGAGTAAGATATGATATATGGATGACAACGGTAGATCAAAAAAAGAAGAAGATGATAGTATTACAAAGTCTATATTCAAGTGAAGGAAAATAGGAGAGGTGACAGGCCTTGAGGCAACAAAAGAGTATAGGCCATAAAGTCACATCCTCATTTCGAAAAATACGTTCGTGACTCTAACATGATTACTAAGAGGAAAAGTTAGACCCCAGAATAATAGAAATCAATATGGACTGCTGAATAGGATAAACTAAACATGAATTAGGGATTGAGTGATTTGATAATAGTCGGTATCATAGAATTTCATATTTCGTTCCGGCGATAATAGAGTGGACAACAGAAGAAGATTCATAAGAAATCCAGAGAATGGTCATTCAGGAAGACGCTTCCCTAAAGCAAGCAGGGTGAGTAAGGTTAAGCTTAAGGGACTGTGTGTGCCAATTACACTAAGTGTCACCCTTGTGAGTAAGGAATTTTGTTATCCTTGGTACAGAAGGATTACCACAAAGCGAGTAAGGGTCATTGATGATGTAAAAAGACGCCAAAGATGAAGAGGTAAAACATATATAGGTAGATCGTCGTAGCTCCAACTCTTAGCACTCCCCAAAAGGGGGAAATATGGAGTGATGTGGCGTGAAGTCAGAATTTAGTGGTTCTAGCAATCATGGAATGGTAAAGGAACAATGCAATATAAAAATGAAAAAAAGGATGAGATTGCACTTAACCAAAGCCTACAGATATGCTATGATTCTAGAACATTATGCAGACACGATATCAAGGAAAGAAAGTAAGGGTTCCAGCCCGGGATGTTTTTGATAAATAAGGAGCCAGTGCGAGAGGTAAGTTAAGACAAAAGAAATAACCCAAGAATGATTATGCAGAATACTAATTTGAGAATGGGCCAACGAATAGTCAATAGTTGATTCAGAAAAATCCTAGTTATGGCTAGACAAAAGGATACAGACAAATCGATAGATTATGCAAGATAAACAGAGTGAACCCCAACAGGGGGAATTCAACCTCTCAGTTATGGCATTATAATACTTGAGGTACATTCATATATGGAAGTTAAAAAGGTACCATAGGGGTGTTACGGAAACAAAAGAGAGTGACACTAGGAAAACAGTCAAAACTTCAGTTCAGAAGCAACCGTACGAACATCAAAAACAAATTCTATCGGAAATACAATGTAATAAGCTTGCAGCTTTACAAGAGTCAACGGATCCTTCCTAAGTACTACAAGGAAAGACTATCTGAGGAAATAAGGAAGAAGGCTTCAACCTAAACATGGTAACTTAAAGGAGGAATGGTCATGTAAAAACAATCTCATAACAACATTGTACGCACTTCATAAGAAAGTGACATCTATCGTGACTAATGAACGGGGAGTAAAATCAAAAGTGATATTCGAGACCATATGAGTTGCACAAAAATCCCGGCATGTGTGGGAACTAAGATAAGCTAAGTATGCATGCAACAAGGGGGAAAAAGACCAGGGAAAGTAACTGCTTACATTTAAAGAAAGCTGAGAAGGAATGAAAAGAATTATTCGATCAACGATCTAGAGTTAGTTATGTTATGAACGTACTTAAGAGTTTGGAGCTTTATACATGCAACATATACAACCGTAGAAGATTCTGGTATACATTAAAAGAAAGAATTGAGCCCAGGTCATAGACGAAGGATTGAATTGTTAAAGGATTATATCATGAATATTCCTCAGCGGTCATGAAAGGCTAAACAGAATAACTAATACCATGAACCGCAGATCGGGAGAAAACTTAAGCCTACATAAAGGCCGATCAGAAGAAGAAGGAAACTAAAGAGTTACATCAACAAAGTAAATCAGGAGTCCGATTATTGGACCCAGAAATTATAGACATCATGATTGAGAACATGGCAAAATCACTCTTAATATCAGAGATACAAAAGAGATAGCACAACAACCATATTCTGTAACGGCTCTACGATAAATCCAGTTAGAAAAGTACGAGCCTCATAAGAAGTCAGTGAGAAGCCCCCACTGGATTGTGTATGCCAGAGGTGCAAGTATTATAATAGAGCTTCAAGTCATGGATGCGAATTATACTTGTGTGGAAGGGAGGTCATGAATGAGATAGAAGATGTGATGCGAGACTTTAAGGTAAGGAAGGTAAAGGTGAACAACGTACAAGATACTCAAATACAGAAGGTTGTGAATAGTCCATCCTTCGGATAGAATGCTAGAAGCGCAAGGATTAAGTATGCAGGAATGATGGTATACCTTCCAGCCTATGGTTTCTAGGTATCGAGAGGCCTAGTCAAGAGAATAAAGGAGAGTTAGGGACGATGTGATGTCTCGCTTGATGTTCCAGAAAAGCATAAGGAAATCGGTCGCAAGCTAAAGTATGATAGAATGACAAGGTTTAAGGATAAGAAAGGGCAAGTGAGAAGGTGACGAAAATGGATAAGTACTCGGAATTAAGCCCATGGAAACAAGAGAGGTGATGGTTTCTATAAGTTATAGCAAGTTCAGTATAGCCTAAATGAACTCAAAGGAGTCTAAGACTAATAGCATTTGAAAGATATGGAATGCTGCCCTGATAGTAGAATAAGAGTGTAATTGTGATAGATAAAGGATGACGTTGGGCCTATGATTGAGTAATGATTTGAAGAAACAAAAAGAAGGGGTTCATGAATTGTACAGGATTAAAATACCCACGTAAGGTTTATCACATTGGGATGCTATGAACTACGGTTATGGAAGCATGGTATCACCCCTAGGTGGATCACTTTTATCACTCCAGATGCCCCCGATGAGACGCGAGCCCTAGCGGCGGTGTTACATAAGAGATAAAGTTATCAGAGGTAAATGATGGATCAACATTAAGGTGAATCAAAAGTGGATGGACAAAAGTCACAAAGTATAAGGCGAGATTAGGCCGTCGTTCTTAAGATGAACAAGTAATGAGGAAGTATTAAAGGACTTAGATTTATACATATGGGATAAGTAACAAAAGTAACATGGAGTTCGGTAGTAGACCTCAGTAACAATAAATTAAAGTATGAGTTATGGTATAGTATAACCTACCTAGATGCAGTAAAGTCATACGAATGGATAAGCGGATCTATGAAATAAGATATAACAATATTCATAAGTTCGACAAAGTACCTAGCAAAGAACTTCAATATACTTATAGATGCCCAGAGGGACATTTTATCAAGCTCTGTATATGTTTACAAAGTGAGGCCTAGAGATTGGCTAAAAGCTAGAAGAAGAAGGAGAGAAGAGTCGCATAGGCGCACTTACAAGGTCAAAGTCGTATAGGCTGCATGATAGAAGGTAGCAACAATTATAAGATTGGAAGGATTCCGACCATAAGTCATGGTGTGGGAAAGAGGCCTAAAGGGGGGAATGCCCTGGCCTTTGAATTTATTCACAGGACAGTTGCCTAGATGTAAATGAGAGTACTAAAGTATTCGTAAGAGCCATAGGTTATGAAAATGATAAGTGCATCAGTCAACATTCGAGGACGAATGTTTCAAAGGGGGGAATGATGTTACATCCGGCATTTTCATATGTTAAAGTTTCGTCTTCAGTTAATTGACGTAAGTTCGGGAATGGAATTATTTTGAGATTATAAGCATCTTGCTATTTAAAACAAGTGATGAGTAAATTCGTGAAGGTGAGAGGGGAAGCAAGTCAAAGAAAATCAATTTTCATCCAAGTTTGGCATATTGGGGTAAAATGCGGGACGAGCGATAATATCCGATATTTATGGACTAGTACCATACAAGGTACCATATGACCATGATAGTATGATATATAAAGTGTATTAAAAATAAGTAGAATTTTAAGTAATTTGAGACAATTCTTAATTATGCGGGTAATTGGTTAATTACCGGGTAGCGGGATATTACCTAATTAGTTAATTAATTATTGGATAAGATCAAAAAAAAAAAAAACCTCCCCACCCCACGTGGCAGCAACACATTAAACAACCAAATGACTCTTGACTAAGTTTGATTAGGTGGCAACCTAGTATATTAATCACAAGACACTTCATTTCTAGGATTTGGATTACAAACAACACTTCAGTCTAAAACACTACAAATTAGATTCCTACAAATCTTTACAAAATACTACAACAAGATTCTAATCCATTCCTAATATTTCCAATGCCAAGACACTACAATCAGAGTGAGAACGTTAGCAATATTATTATTGCAACCAAAAGCTTTCTATAACTAGTAAGACTATCATGTTACTTCACATTTTTGGCAAAGTAAGTTCATATGTCTTACAAACCAAATATGTGAATTGCAAAACAATTGATAGTGTTCCAAATCTGTGGCTGATCATGAGCTCTTTATAGAGCAAAACAAATCCATATACCAAAAATTGATAACGTTGGTTGATTGATTTTTTAAAGCGTGAATTGCAAATTCTTAGAGAATCGGCTCAGGTATGTTAAGGCTTTCCCTTCTTTCTTTTTGGCATGATCTATATGACATGAACAAAACGAGTAAATGCACAACTTCCATAAATGACTCTATTCATAGAAATACTAGAAATGCTTATGTTCTTGATTCCCCATGTGTCATATTATTTTATCATCTGTTCATGGGTCTCAAAAATACGTAAGTTGGTAATGTTCATTTCATGATATTAATCAGAGGCATAATGGTCTTATGACATACCGAGAAAATCTTATTAACGTATTTCTTAAGGCATATTATTTTTATGACATTCCGAGAAAATATTATTAACGTATTTATTATGCATTTCATGCATTTATACATGTACATTGACCCATGACCAGATGGCATTATATATGCATATATTATATGTATATGGGATATGGGGAAAGGTTATGGCGTTATATACGCACCACCACCTGATCAGGTGATATACGTTGATGATTTACCCACAGTGGCCGAAATGATATGATGGGGTGCCCTCAGAGGCTTGATGATGTTATGACCGCATATACCTATGCATGGTATGATATTTATACGCATATGCATGACATTATAAAAATGAAATGACTCACATAACTATGCACACGTACATGTCTAGTCTTTTACTTCATGTTTCTCTCATGTCTATTATTTACTGATTTTTATTCCTTACATACTCGGTACATTATTTGTACTGACGTCTTTTTTTCCTGGGGACGCTGCGTTTCATGCCCACAGGTCTCGATAGACAGGTTGAGAGTCCTCCAAGTAGGCGATCAGCTCAGCGGAAGATGTTGGTGTACTCCATTTGTTCCGGAGTTGATTATGTGGTCAGTATGATTAGGACATGTACTGATTAGTATGGCGGGGCCCTGTCCCGACCTTTATGATATTTATGTACTCTTAGAGGCTTGTAGACATATGTCGTGTACGTGAATGATTGTACAGCCTTGTCGGCCTATGTTTTGAGTTTATAAATGATGATGTTGGCCTATTAGGCCCGTATGTCACATGTATATGATGATGTAATAAGAAAGATATGTTATGTTGGTACTCTGTCGAGTAAGGTACCAGATGCCCGTTGCGGACCATCGGTTTGGGTTGTGACATTTGGGTACCACCAGTTGAAAATTCGGGATTCGAATATTCTAAAGATGACATTCAGGACTCGTTATGGTCACTATGAATTTCTTATGATGTCATTTGGGCTAACAAATGCCCCAGCAGCATTCATGCACTTGATGAATAGTGTATTCCAATCATTTCTTGACTCATTTGTCGTAGTATTTATTGATGATATCCTGGTGTACTCACATAGCCAGGAGGAGAATGCATGACACTTGAGTATTGTACTATAGAGGCTGAGAGAGGAGAAACTTTATGCCAAATTCTCTAAGTGTGAGTTCTGGCTTAGTTTGGTTGCATTCTTGGGACACATAGTGTCCAGTGAAGGGATTAAGGTGGATCCAAAGAAAATAGAGGCAGTTCAGAGTTGGCACAGGCCATCTTCAGTTACTAAGATTCGGAGTTTTCTCGGCTTGGCTGGTTATTATCGTCACTTCATGGAGGGTTTCTCATCTATTGCATCGCCTATGACTAAATTGACCCAGAAAGGTGCTCCGTTCAGGTGATTGGATAAATGTGAAGAGAGCTTTTAGAAGCTCAAGACAGCTTTGACTACAGCTCCAGTATTGGTGTTGCCTACAGGTTCAGGGTCTTATACTGTGTATTGTGACGCGTTGCGTATTGCTCTCGGTGCAGTATTGATGCAAGACGGTAGGGTGATTTCTTATGCGTCCAGACAGTTAAAGGTACATGAGAAGAATTATCCGATCCACGACCTTGAGTTAGTAGCTATTGTTCATGCCTTAAAATTTTGGTGGCATTACTTGTACGGTGTCCATTGTGAGGTATATACCGATCATCAGAGTCTACAACATTTGTTTAAATAGAAGGATCTTAATTTGTGGAAGCAGAGGTGGTTGGAGTTTCTTAAGGATTATGATATCACCATTCTCTATCATTCCGGAAAGGCTAATGTGGTGGCCGATGCCTTGAGTCGTAAGGCGGAGAGTTTGGGCAGCTTAGCATACTTACTTGTAGCAGAGAGGCTTTTAGCCTTGGATGTTAAGGCCTTGGCCAACCAGTTTGTTAGATTGGATATTTCTGAGCCAAGTCGAGTTTTGGCTTGTGTGGTTTCTCGGTCTTCTTTGTATGATCGCATCAGAGAGCGCCAATATGACGATCCACATCTGCTTGTCCTTAAGGACACGGTTCATCACGGTAATGCCAAGGAAATCACTATTGGAGATGACAGTGTATTACGGATGCAGTGTAGGCTATGTGTGCCTAATGTAGATGGTTTGCGTGAGTTGATTATCCAGGAAGCTCATAGTTCACGGTACTCTATTCTTCCTGGTGCTGCGAAGATGTATCAGAATTTGAGGCAGCACTATTGGTGGAGACGAATGAAGAAAGATATAGTTGGGTTTGTAGCTCGGTGTTTAAATTGTCAACAGGTAAAGTATGAGCATCGGAGACCGGGCGGATTGCTTCAGAGACTTGAAATTTCGGAGTTAAAGTGGGAGCGTATTACCATGGACTTCGTAGTTGGGCTCCCACGGACTTTGAGAAAGTTTGATGGTGTTTGGGTGATTATAGATCGGTTGACCAAATCAGCGCATTTTATTCCAGTTAGTACTAATTATTCTTCGGAGCGGTTGGCTGAGATTTATATCCGCGAGATTGTCCGCCTACACGGTGTGCCAGTTTCCATCATTTCAGATCGGGGCACGCAGTTTACATTACAGTTTTGGAGAGCAGTGTAGCGAGAATTGGGCACACAAGTTCAGTTGAGCACAACATTTCACCCTCAGACAGACGGGCAGTCCGAGCGCACTATTCAGATATTAGAGGATATGCTACGCACTTGTGTCATTGATTTTGGAGGTTCTTGGGATAAATTTCTACCACTCGTGGAGTTTGCTTACAATAACAGCTACCAGTCGAGTATTCAGATGGCTCTGTATGAGGCATTATATGGGAGATGGTGTCGATCTTTGATTGGTTGGTTTGAGCCGGTGAGGCTAGGCTATTGGGTACTGACTTGGTTCAGGATGCTTTGGAGAAGGTTAAAGTGATTCAGGAGCGGCTTCGCACGGCGCAGTCTAGACAGAAGAGTTATGCCAACAGGAAGGTCCGTGATGTTGCTTACATGTATGGGGAAAAGGTTCTGCTCAAGATTTCACCAATTAAGGGTGTGTTGAGGTTCGAGAAGAAGGTCAAGTTGAGCCCTCAGTATATTGGGCCTTTTGAGATACTTTAGAAAATTGGGGAGGTCGCTTATGAACTTGCTTTTCCACCTAGTCTATCAGGTGCTCATCCAGTGTTCCATCCATCCATGCTCCGAAAGTATGTCGGGGATCCGTCTCATATTTTGGATTTCAATAAAGTGCAGTTGGACGGTAATTTGACTTATGATGTAGAGTCGGTTGATATTTTAGACCGGCAGGTTCGAAAGCTGAGGTCAAAGAACATAATGTTAGTGAAGGTACATTGGAGAGGCCAGCCAGTCAAAGAGGCTACTTGGGAGATTGAACGGGAGATGCGGAGCAAATATCCACACCTAATTGAGACTCCATGTATGAATCTAAACTCGTTTGAGGATGAACGTTTGTTTAAGAGGGGGAGAATGTAACGACACGGTCGGTCGTTTTGAGTATTAAAACCTCGTTTCACCATTTACTGCTCAAATTGTGATTTACGATTGTTATTTGACTTGCTGGGGTAATTGGTTCGGGTCCGGTGAGGTTTTGGAATGATTTGGAATCATTTTGCGGACCGCATAATGGCCGCAGAGTAAGGAAGGTAAGGGGCCGTTTTGGATGCCATTCTGCGGTCAACTATGCAACTGTAGAATTGTTCTATGTTTCATTATGCGACCGCAGAACTAGTCTGGGGGCCGCATAGTGAACGCAAACCCATGCAGATTTTTCCCAGTTGTGGAGGCCAATTTTTCGGCCGATATGCGAACCGCATATCCTGTCCGGAGCTTCATTTTTTGGGTTTTTATAACCCGAACCAACTTTGATTTATAGCCCTTGAAGCTCATTTTGGAGCAAAAATATGACATTTCTAGAGAGAAGAGGGAGTGTTCTAGCGAGAGGAAGAAGCTCAAGTTCTTTGTTCATCAAAATCTTGTTCAATCTTTGAAATCCAACAAGGAAATATCACAAGATTTTCACCCAAGAGGTAAGGTTCTAACCCCTAGTATTCAATTTCGAGTTCGGGTAAAGAAGGATGATTAAGAGTATGATTCTTGGGTGTAAGAGTATTATTTATACGTATCAATAAGGTTTATGGAAAGATTATTGAGTTCAAATCAAGAATTGGGTTGAAAATGGTAGAAATCTTCAAAGATTTTAGTTGAAGATTTGAGGGTCGAGTTGATGTCAGAATTTGGTGAAATTTGTATGGTTGGACTCGTGGTTGGATAGTTATTCATATTTTGTAACTTTTGTCGGGTTCCAAGATGTGGGCCCCACGGGCAAATATTTGAGTTAATTTCGGATTTTTATTGGAAAATTAGTATTTCCTTATGGAATTAATTACAATAATTGGTATTGACTAAATCAAATTAATTGTGGCTATGTACGAGGCTTTCAAAGACCAATTCTCGTGGCAAGGGCATAGCGGAATAAAGAATTACACGGTTTGAGGTAAGTAACAGTTCTAAATTTGGTCCTGAGGGTATGAAACCCCGGATTATGTGTTATGTGATTGGTGTTGAGGTGACACACATGCTAGGTGATGGGCGTATGAGCGTGCACCATAGGAATTGTGACTTGGCCAAATTCCATGGGACTGTATAGTTGAATAATCTATTGATATCCGTACATTCTCTATGTGTTAGAGAAAATTGAGCTGAGACTCGTATTAAAAATCATGCTTAGGCATATGTTGTTATTGTTGGTACCCATTGGGGTCATTTCGGTGATTGAATTATATGTTTAAATTATAATTTCACACTCAGACATGTTCATTCAGTTCATATCATATCTCAGTCTCTGTTGCTATATATTGATGCATCATATTATCATTTTTGAGCTAATTTTCATGATATCTTGAGCCCGAGAAACTGGAGAGGTTGATGACTGAGGGCCTATTTATGCGGATATTTATGGGATCGAGCTGCATGCCGTAGCATGTTTCACTGTTATATGCCATGATTGGCTTGATATAGCGCTTGGGCTGAAGGAGCCCCTTCGGAGTCTGTACACACCCCCAATGAGTGCAGGTACCTACTGAGTGTGAGTGCCAACTGCAAGTGACAAGTGACGAGTGATGAGTGACTGAGAGGAATGAGAAACTGTGAGGAAAGAGTGATTGTGAGGAAAGAGTGACTGTGAGGTTGGAGTGAATGGGAGGACTGAGTGACTGTTACTGTGAGAGGATGCATTGATTTCATTATTTGCTACATTTCAGCTATCATATATCACTATTTTGAAAATTTCAGAAAAACAAAACATTATTTTCTGTTTTGGTCAAACTTGATATGAAATTTCAGTGAAATCTTAAATGTTGAACTTGAAAGCATGCCTACTCTTTTATATTGGAAAGTACTGTATTTGGACTTAGCTGAGAAGCTCGTCACTACTTTCAGTTCTTTATTTATTATTATTACTTACTAAGTTGGTTGTACTCATACTACACCCTGCACTTCGTGTGCAGATCCAGGTGATTCTGGATTCAGTGGGTGTTGATTCTTTCACACAGTTGATTTTTCGTAGATTCAGAGGTAGCTGCCATGTTTCGCAGACCCTGTCTCTCCTTCCCTATCTCCTTGTTTACTATATTTGGTTTAGACTATTATAGATCATGTTTTCCCATACTTGTAATGTATAGATGCTCATGTACTGAGTGACACCAGGTTTTGGGAGTATTTGTATCGGTATTTGCGAGACTTGTGGATTGTGTTTAAATATTATATTTTTAAACTTAAGAGAAATTGCGGGTTTTTGATGTTGTCGGCTTGCCTAATATCAGGATAGGCGCCATCACGACAGGTGTGATTTTTGGGTCGTGACATATTTATTTTGTGGTTCGTAGCTAAATTAGGCATGAAATGATGAAAATAGGAAGTTTGATCGAGAAGTTGACCTTTTAATATCGGGATCGAAATACGATTATGGAAATTGGAATAGATCTGTTATGCCATTTATGACTTGTGTGCAAAATTTGAGGTCAATCGGACTTGATCTAATTGGTTTCGGGATCGAATGTAGAAGTTGAAATTTCTTAGTTTCATTAGGCTTGAATTGGGGTATGAATCGTGTTTTTAGCGAAGTTTGATGTGATTTGAGGCCTCGACTAAGTTCCTATGATGTTTTAGGACTTGTTGGTATATTTGGTTGGGGTCCAGGGGGCCTTGGGTGTGTTTCAGATCATTTTGGGCTACTTTGGATGCTGATTTTCTGATGTTTGGTATTGTTCTTCACGTTCGTGAGGATTTTGTTCTTCGCATTCGCGAAGAGACTCTCGCGTTCCCGAGGAAGGAAATCTTTGTTGCATTAGTCTGATTTTGGAGGCTCATATCTCGTCATCTATAAGGAACTGAGAGATGATCCAAAAATGAAAGTTGTAGCCCTTTGTGTCTAGATTTCAGAAAGATAAACCATTTGTCATTTATAGTTATGTAAAAAACGTTATGGTGGATAAACTACAGGCTATCTGGGAAGAATTTGGAAATCTCTGCTGCACAGGGCTGACTTTGGAAGCTTATATCTCGCAATATATAAGGAATTGGGAGATGAGCAACAAATTAAAGTTATACCCCTTGGAGTCTAGTTTTCAAAACGTCAAACCATTCATCATTTGTAGTTTTATACAAAATGTCATGACCATTATACTAGAGGTTGTATGAGAAGAGTTTGAAAGTGGTTGTTGAAGAATTGTTCATCACGAACGTGAGGGGAGGGTCGCAAACGCGAAGAACAAACCCCTGGGCAGCAGAATAAAGTCCAAATTCATCTCATTCTACCATTTTTGGACAAAGGAAGCTCGGGTGAGGCGATATTTCGAGAATTTTTCAAGGAAAAATTGGAGTAAGAATTCCTAACTTGATTTTGGTTAAATTACATGAATCTATTGTCGTTTTTATCACTAAATTAGTGAATTGGGTTGAAAATGGTAGAAATCCTCTAGACTTTAATTTAAGATTTGAAGGGTGATCCGTTATCGGAATTTGATAATTTTTGTATGGTTGAGCTCGTATCGGAATGAATGTTCGAATTTCATAAAAATTCTATCGGGTTCCGAGGGGCGGGCCCCGCGTTGACTTTTTAGAATAAAATTTTAAGTTGGTGTTTATTATCCGGAATTATTTCCGATGAATTTTAATGAAGTTATACAATTAATTTGGATAGATTTGAGTTGTCCGGAGGTTAATTCAAGCAATAAGGCTATTTTGAAATATCGGCCTAACTTCAAAAAGGTATGTATCTTGCCTAACCTTGAGTGGGGGAATTACCCCTTAGGCATTGAGTCTTATGTGGAAATTGTGTGATTGAAAGCCGTGTACGCAAGGTGACGAGTACGTACTTGGTTTATATATATAAATTATATCGGTTAAAATTCGTAGACACCCTTATGTATTAAATTGGAAAAATTGTTGGAACTTAGTAAATCCTTGAATTGTCATGGCTCGTTCCTTGTTTGTCAAAATTGTATTTTATATGATAATTTGGTGTTATTATCACTTGAATTTTTATGTGAATTTCGTGTGCTTGTTGATTTGATATTTTTCTTGGAATTAAATTCATTATTGAATCCTTATCTGCAAATAATTATTAAATAAGTTTAAAATGAGGCATTAATTTATATTTATTAAAATCTGGATTAAAGAAGGCGTTGTCCTATGCTGAGTTACTTTTCCATCTCTGTTGTTGTTTTGAGATTTTATATACGTTGTGTGGAGCCTTGGGCTATTTTTGAGAAATTTATTGATTTTACTATATCATTGGAATTGGTTGTGATCATTGAGCAAATTGTGATATGAATTGATTGTGTTTTGTTGTCGTTATAATGTTCCGTGTGAATTGTTGTGTGATTTGAGTTATTATCATGAGGAGATAAGGGTGGAATTCCACTGTTAATATTATGTGGGTATAAGGGTGGCATTTCACTGTGGTTATGTGTGTTGGGATATTGTCTGAGCGGAGTGATAAGGGTGGCTATTATACGAAGCGATAAGGGTAGCTATAGGAGCGATAAGGGTAGCTATAGGAGCGATAAGGGTGGCTATTGATATTGTCCGGGCGGAAGGATAAGGGTGGCTATTATTATGGAGTGATATGAGTGGCTATATGAGAGATAAGGGTGGCTAGTGTCAGGGATGATGATAGAATTTAAGGGTCCACCAAACTATATAGAGAACCAGATTCTCTATTAGTTCCCAAAGAACACATGCACACTGCAGTAGGTAAATGACACAAAGAAGTTTTACATGGAAAAATCTCAGCTCACGGGATTAAAAACCACGACCTACCCTTGTATGATTTCAACTTCACTACTGAGCAAACTTTAGATTACAACCTATTGTAATCTAGGAATTAACCTCTTAATCCCTCACTAACTTGTAACAACTCTATTACAAGCCACTTTGTAATAACTCTATTACAAAGATTTCCAACTCGACTAAACTAACCAAGATACAAACACAAGGGTTTATGATTTACAAAGGTTTCCTACACAATGCTTCTAACTAAGCTAAGTAGGAATTACAAGTTATGAACTTTAACAAAGGTGCAACACAACTAAGGACATGTAATAACTCAATACAGGGAACTGGTCTGTTGTTCTTTGTTCTTGATGCTCTTAAGAATTGCTTGCCAGATTGATTAGTCGCTTAGGAGAGTGCTTGAACGATTCTGCAATGCCCAAGTGATGTTTTGCCTTTGGTTTAATGTTAATATAACATTGGTGACATCACTTGAATGATGCAAGCATGTTTGGTACAGGAGCATTCCCAATGAAGTTGACTGTTGCACTGTTTTGCATTGTTGCGTGTGCAGGCAATAACTTTACAGCTGTTGGAGAGTTGACTGGGTACAGTCACCAGGGGAACTGATGTCCATCTGTTCCCCTTATTGATTCTTTGACTCCTGAAGCGTTGATTTACAATTCTAGCTTAAGTCTTGTTATTTTCACATACTTGAGAATGTGCATCAGTGTCACGACCCAACTGGAGGGTCATGACTAGCACCCGGGCCATACTTGCCGAGCACCAACATACATTTTATCTAACCTTCCTTATTATCTTTAAGGGCCAACAAGATCAATATAAATAGTAGACATGGATCATGAACATCCAACAATGAAAGATAATGTCATGAACATACATAACATGGGACGACAAGACTGTCAAGAAACTATATATAAGGTACGAGCTACCATGATGCCATGAAAGACTATACAACAAAAATCAGCCGACAAGGCATTCTAAACCATACATAAGTCGACACTTGTCTATGAGCCTCTAAAAGAACATAAATGCTACAACATTGCCGGAACAGGGCCCCGACATACCCATAATATCTATAACAAAAATGCAAACCAAGACCACGGCAAGTCCGGAGAAGGGATCTCGCCAATAACCGCTGAACCGGATAGCCTACTGTGATGGGGGAGCTGCGTCTACCCATCTATCAGGACCTGCAGCACGACATGCAGCATCCACAAATAAAAAGGACGTCAGTAAAATAAAGTACTGAGTATGTAAGGCAGGAAAGCATAAGTGAGAACAGTAATGTAAACAGGGATAGAGAATATACAACCTGTGACATCTAGGTACCTCTGAGGGCTACTGACATGAAATACATGATACATACATATATATACATAAACTTTTAAAACATACGCCTTTGTGGGCATCACCATCATCATATCGTACCCGGCCGTAATAGGCTCGGTAAAACGTACCCGGCCATCATAGGGCTCGGTAGAATCGTACCCGGCCACGTGGAGCTCGGTAAAACCCAACTGATCAGTGGTTGCACAATAGGTGCCATACCCGGCCAACTATAGCGCGGCTCGGTAGAGTAAAATAGATACATATATATGATGCATGCTGGACTCATTGGAATCACATTTTGAACCTTTCGGAGTGACGTAAGGTCGGTATCCTTCGTACACGTTATTAGGATTAACTCTTCATCAAGAATCTTATAAGAATCAGGAACTACCAACAACATTGATAATATAAGAATAGGAGAAGTAACATCAATATCAATCGTTTCATAAGAAGGGCAGCAATGTAAGTACTGCTAGCTTCTAAGAGTAGACTATCTTTGGGAGCTCGTTCATTAAATTATGTACAATCGGAGTCATGCAAAAGAATGAAGGGGATAGCCTCACATACCTTGTATATACTGCCCAACCTCAAGCTATGCAAATATCACGACTCCTTAGTCTACTATAAGACAAATGACACTATCATTATCGTTTAAGCGTCGTAACTATTATGTATCGACCACAACCTATTTTACGATGAAACGGACAGCACCTCCCCTATTTATATGACTTCCCACAAGTCAATACAATCACCAAACAGCCCAAACAACATCATTAATAATCATATTGAGCCTCCAAAACAGTCCACCAACCAACAACATTACTACCAAGCCTTTCGATATATATTTCACAAGTTCTAGCTTCAACGACTTAGCTGCAACTTGGATAATCTTAAATATATATAGAGTAAGAGGTTCCTTACCTTTAAACAGAAAGAACAACTCCAATTTGACCTTAATTTTCCACGAAATATCCCTTCAATTCTGCCACAAGAACAAGGAAGCAAAACTAGCAATTAATTCGGGTTTTTCGGCACTAGAATTACTTTAGAAGACTTGAAATCAACTAGGGTTGATATTAAAAACTTGAAGGTGTATTTACAGGATATAAAACACTTAAAAAAACCTCCCACACGAGCTGGAACAACACAAAAATCAGCAACAACAAGAAGAACAAGAAACTTACTAGCGCCACGGGATTCCTGACATTTGATTTGTGTTGTTTGCCCTTTGTTTGGTTATTGGATCATGAGAGAACCTTGAGAGACTGATTTTAGGGTTATAAGGTCTGAATATACTGAAAAATAATTACTTAAAACGGGGTTGAGGTATCTTATATATGTCCATATGTCTTAAACCGCCTTTGTGGGCCCCATAGAGAGCAGCTTGGCGCACTCTCACGAAAACGTGAATATCTCTCTATTCCGAGATCGTATCGATGAACGGTTTAATGCGTTGGAAACTAGACTCATAGATCTTCAATTTGATAGGTAGATCACCCCATAATTCCAAGCACATTGGGAGAAAAATGCAGTAACATTTGACCTAAAGTTTAAGTAAAATTATAAACCTAAGTTGCGACAACTTTTATCGACTTTTGTTTCATAACTTGCTTGACTTCAAGACTTATGATACAGATATTATATGATTCAAATACATTAAAACAAGACCTCTTGGGATAGTTAATCACCTCTAGTGTTACCCGAAAATACGGGTTACAACATCCTTGATTCGTTTAACTTCTAATATTTGTTAACCACTCTTATACACCCTTGTATCGTTTAAGACCAATAGGATTAACTTCTTATCATCTCAAAGATAATCTCTTCTTGGATTTACGTCGACTAACTTACGGTGTGATCTATGGTATGCGAATTTGGGTTGTAACACCCTCTCCCCCTTAGGAACATTCGTCCTCGAATGTAAGGGTTTATGGGGTGTCTAACTCATCGTGGATTCCGACGGAGATTTCCGGCTGAGTTTCCCCCATAAAATGGACACTAGCCAAACTTGCAAGCAGTTAAACCCAACCTATGGCCTTACAAGACTATACAAAGCATTATGGATATGTACATTATCTGCATATCACCATTTTGTATTAAAAAAAGAGTATTCACAAGCTATTGCTTACCTCATAGAGCCGTTTCACCTTATAATGCGTCCTTCTTTCCCCCGGCATCCTCGTTATCTTCACTCTGGAATAGGTAAGGGTATTTAGACTTCATCTCCTCTTCTGCTTCCCATGTCATTTCTTCTATATTCTTGTTCCTCCATAATACTTTCACGGAAGCTACATCCTTTGTTCTCAGCTTGCGGACTTGTCGATCTAATATAGCCACTGGCACTTCATCATATGATAGATCCTTTGTAACTTGCACATCTTTGATAGGGACGACCCGAGAAGGGTCTCCAATACATTTTCTCAACATAGATACATGGAATACCGGGTGGACAAATTCCAATTCAG
The DNA here is from genome assembly GCF_000715075.1 of Nicotiana tabacum. Classification (NCBI taxonomy): domain Eukaryota; kingdom Viridiplantae; phylum Streptophyta; class Magnoliopsida; order Solanales; family Solanaceae; genus Nicotiana; species Nicotiana tabacum. The sequence continues at coordinate 109,565,514 of NC_134098.1, read as the reverse complement.
ATGGCAATTCTAACTCGTAAGCAACCTGTCCAATTCGTCGAAGAATTTTGTACGGCCCAATATACCGCGGACTCAACTTACCCTTCTTCCCAAAACGCATAACACCCTTCATCGGCGAGATCTTCAGGAAAACCCAATCACCAACCTCAAATTCTAGATCACGACGCCGGACATCGGAATAAGACTTTTGCCTACTTTGTGCCGTCCTTAGTCGCTCTTGTATCACTTTCACCTTCTCAATGGCTTGGTGAATCAAATCTGGCCCATATAATTCTGTCTCACCGACTTCGAACCATCCAACTGGTGATCTACATCTCCTCCCATACAGTGCCTCATACGGGGCCATTTTAATACTGGAATGGTAGCTATTATTGTAGGAAAATTCTATAAGTGCCAGATGGTCATCCCAATTCCCCTTGAAATCTAGAACACATGCTCGTAGCATATCTTCAAGCGTCTGGATGGTACGTTCAGCCTGTCCGTCAGTCTGCGGATGGAATGCAGTGCTGAGATTTACTTGTGTACCTAAACCCTTCTGAAAAGACCTCCAAAAGTTAGCCGTAAATTGAGCTCCTCAGTCTGATATAGTAGATACCGGCACACCATGAAGCCTAACAATCTCCTTGATATATAACTTCGCATAATCTTCAGCCGTGTAAGTTGTCTTAACTGGTAAAAAATGGGCAGATTTTGTATGTCGATCAACTATCACCCAGATGGAGTCAAAATTATGATAAGAGCGAGGTAATCCAATAATGAAGTCCATATTAATCACCTCCCATTTCCAGGTCGGAATCTCTATATTCTGAATCAATCCACTAGGTTTCTGATGCTCGATCTTTACTTGTTGATAATTAGGACACTGGGCTACAAATTCTGCAATAGACTTCTTCATGTTATCCCACCAATACTGCTCCTTAACGTCATGATACATCTTTGTCGAGCCAGGATGGATAGAATATCGGAACTGGTGAATCTCAATCATAATCTTCTCTCGCAACCCTACCACACTAGGTACACATAATCGGCCCTGGTATCTCAGTGTCCCATCTCCTCCGATCTTGAAAGATGTAATCTTACACTACTGAATTCCCTCTCTCGATCTTACTAAGGTAGGATCTTCATATTGCCGTGCTTTTACCTCGGCTACCAAAGATGATTCTGCTGTATTCTGTACAGTAACACCTCCGTCATCAGAGTCCAACAATCTGATTCTCATATTGGCCAGTTGGTGAAGCTCTTTGGTCAACCCTTGTCTACCTGCCTCAATATGTATTAAGCTTCCCATTGACTTACGGCTGAGAGCATCTGCCACAACATTGGCTTTACCGGGATGGTACAATATCTCGACGTCATAGTCTTTCAGTAATTCAAGCCACCTACGCTGCCTCAAATTCAACTCCTTCTGCTTGAAGATGTATTGTAAACTCTTGTGATCTGTGTAGATGTCAACATGGACGCCGTATAAGTAGTGCCTCCATATCTTCAAAGCATATATTACTGCAGCCAATTCCAAATCATGAGTCGGGTAATTCTTTTCATGCTTCTTCAATTGTCTTGATGCATAAGCAATCACCTTCCCACGTTGCATCAATACGCACCCCAAACCTATACCTGAGGCATCACAATATACCACATAACCTTCTGTTCCTTCTGGGAGAGTGAGCACTGGCGCGGATGTCAATCGATTCTTTAGCTCCTGAAAACTATGTTCACAAGCATCAGACCACTGGAACTTGGTAGCTTTCTGTGTTAACTTAGTCAATGGTGCTGATATAGAGGAAAACCCTTCTACAAACCGCCTACAATATCCTGCTAGCCCCAGGAAGCTGCGGACTTCTGACGGTGTTGTCGGTCTCGGCCAATTCTTCACTGCATCGATCTTCTGAGTGTCGACACTAATACCCTCATCAGATATCACATGGCCAAGGAATGCTACTGAGTTCAGCCAAAATTCACATTTAGAGAGCTTAGCATATAACTTATGATCCTGAAGGGTCTGTAATACTATCCGCAAGTGGCCCGCATATTCCGCCTCCGAACGAGAATACACCAGAATGTCATCAATGAATACGATCACGAACACATCAAGATAGGGCCTGAATATACTATTCATGAGATCCATAAAAGTTGCTGGGGCATTTGTTAGCCCGAACGACATCACCAAGAACTCAAAATGCCCATATCTTGTCCGGAAGGCCGTCTTTGGAATATCCTTCTCCTTAACCCTCACCTGATGATACCCTGAACGCAAGTCAATCTTGGAGAAATACTTGGCACCCTGGAGTTGGTCAAACAGGTCATCAATTCTTGGAAGTGGATACTTGTTCTTTATTGTAAACTTATTCAACTGTCGATAATCGATACACATCCTTAATGACCCATCTTTCTTCCGCACGAACAAGACTGGCGCACCCCAAGGTGAAGTGCTAGGCCTAATGAAACCCTTATCCAGCAAGTCCTTCAACTGTGCTTTCAACTATCGCAACTCTGCCGGGGCCATCCTATATGGAGGGATAGAGATCAGTTGAGTGTCAGGCAATGCATCAATGCTAAACTCAATCTCCCTTTCAGGAGGAAGGCCTGGGAGTTCATCTGGGAAAACATCTGGAAATTCATTGACCACGGGGATTAATTGTAGAGTAGGCGGCTTCGCCTCCGCATCCCTAACGCGAACAAGATGATAAATGTAACCTTTTGAGATCATCTTCCTTGCCTTAAGATAGGAAATAAACCTACCTTTCGGCGTAGCAATGTTCCCCTTCCATTCAATGGCGGGTTCACCTGGAAACTGAAACCTAACCATCTCCGTACGACAGTCAACATTTGCATAGCATGAGGCCAACCAGTCCATTCCCATTATCACATCGAAATCAACCATTTCTAACTCAAATAAATTTGCCGAGGTTTGACGACTACAAATCATCACAGTGCAACCTTTATAAACCCTTCTAGCAATCACAGAATCTCCTATCGGAGTGGATACCGCAAGTGGTTTACTTATCAATTCAGGTTCAATGCCAAACTTATTAGCCAGAAAGGGTGTAACATATGATAAGGTAGATCCTGGATCAATTAGCGCATATACATCATAAGAAAACACAGACAATATACCTGTAATAACATCTAGAGATGACTCGAGATCTTGTCGACCTACTAGAGCATAGGTTCGATTTTAGGCACCACTCGAACTCGGCACTGAACCTCTACCTCTACCACGACCTGTCGACTGTTGAAAACCTTGTGCTGGAGGTCGAACTGATGAGGAAGAACCAGACACAGATCCAGTCGGTTGAGCCACACCACCACCTCCTCTGTTAGGACAATCCCGCGTCATATGGCCACGCTGTCCGCAAGAATAGCACGCATCGGAACCTCGACGGCACAGTCCAAAGTGGGCCTTGCCGCACTGATCACAACGAGGTGATGGGGGTCTCGTCTGACTAGTATCTCTATGAAATTGTGAGCCTGATGCCCTCGAACTCTGACCTGAACCAGAATAGGTAAATCGATCATACCGAGGCCTCTGAAACTGTGGAGGAGCACTAGCTACAGGTGGCGCCGAACTCCTCGAAGATTGGGGCCTGATACTGCCTCTGAACTCATCAGAATACCCTGCAAATCTCGCCCTCTTATGCTAGCCCCTATCCTGCTCCCTATCTGCCCTTTGCTGGCGCTTACGATCCTCTAGGGTCTGGGCATAAGCCTGAATACGGGAAATATCCATGCCCTCTACCAAGGAGGCTGTTGTGCACTCGTTTATCTGATGTGGTCCCAACCCGTTCACGAACAGATGCACCCTATCACTCATCTCTGACACTATATGGGGAGCAGACCTTGCTAAAGAATCAAACTGTATACTATACTCTCGTACACTCATATTACCCTGTCGAAGGTTCGAGAACTTATCAGCTCTAGCTCGTCGTATCTCAACTGGCAAGTAGTGACGAAGAAAGGCCTCAGAAAATTCCTTCCACACGGCTGGAGGAGCGTTCGGACCCCTAGATCTCTCCCAACTATCATACCAGAAAACCGCTAAATCCCATAACCGATAAGAAGCCAACTCTACTGCCTCCGTATCACTAGCATGCATAACCCACAATGTAAGATGAATCTGATCAATAAATATTTGTGGGTCCTCCTTGGGGTCTGATCTGGTAAACACTGGAGGGTCTAGATTAATAAAATCACGAACTCTCGCACTAACCGGTTTATCAGCAGCACCAGTATTCTGCCTCTGAGCCTGAGCAGCTACCAAGCTAGTCAACAATTGCACCGCACTGCGCATATCGTGGTCTGTAGTGCCAGACGGAGGAACTGGATGTACTGGGTGCCTCCTAATATCCTCTGGAGGAGACGGAGAGGTATGAGACGGCATCTCACTCTGAGCCTCACTTTGGCCTGCTCTGGCTGGAGGCACCTGAATGTTACCCTCTCCCACAGCTGTATCAAGCCGTTTACTAATCGCTTGCTTCCTAGTCGAAGGCATCGCTGAAAGAAAACAAGGTGAATATTAGATATGAACACTTACTACTCAACTCTACGCACGATCTAGATTCAGGAAGAAGGTAACAACCCTAGATGTCACGTAGCCTCCTGATTATAAATGTGGCGCGCTACACATCCATAATCAAAACTCTACTAGACACGGCTCATAGACAACCCCTAGGACAGACTTGCTCTGATACCAAGTTTGTCACGACCCAACTGGAGGGTCATGACTAGCACCCGGGCCATACTTGCCGAGCACCAACGTACATTTTATCTAACCTTCCTTATTATCTTTAAGGGCCAACAAGATCAATATAAATAGTAGACATGGATCATGAACATCCAACAATGAAAGATAATGTCATGAACATACATAACATGGGACAACAAGACTGTCAAGAAACTATATATAAGGTACGAGCTACCATGATGCCATGAAAGACTATACAATAAAAATCAGCCGACAAGGCATTCTAAACCATACATAAGTCGACACCTGTCTATGAGTCTCTAAAAGAACATAAATGCTACAACATTGCCGGAACAGGGCCCCGACATACCCATAATGTCTATAACAAAAATGCATACCAAGACCACGGCAAGTCCGGAGAAGGGATCTCGCCAATAACCGCTGAACCGGATAGCCTACTGTGATGGGGGAGCTGCGTCTACCCGTCTATCAGGACCTGCAGCACGGCATGCAGCGTCCACAAATAAAAAGGACGTCAGTACAAATAAAGTAATGAGTATGTAAGGCAGGAAAGCATAAGTGAGAACAGTAATGTAAACAGGGATAGAGAATATACAACCTGTGACATCTGGGTACCTCTGAGGGCTACTGACATGAAATACATGATACATACATATATATACATAACCTTTTAAAACATACGCCTTTGTGGGCATCACCATCATCATATCGTACCCGGCCGTAATAGGCTCGGTAAAACGTACTCGGCCATCATAGGGCTCGGTAGAATCGTACCCGGCCACGTGGAGCTCGGTAAAACCCAACTGATCAGTGGTTGCACAATAGGTGCCATACCCAGCCGACTATAGCGCGGCTCGGTAGAGTAAAATAGATACATATATATGATGCATGCTGGACTCATTAGAATCACATTTTGAACCTTTCGGAGTGACGTAAGGTCGGTATCCTTCGTACACGTTATTAGGATTAACTCTTCATCAAGAATCTTATAAGAATCAGGAACTACCAACAACATTGATAATATAAGAATAGGAGAAGTAACATCAATATCAATCGTTTCATAAGAAGGGCAGCAATGTAAGTACTGCTAGCTTCTAAGAGTAGAGTATCTTTGGGAGCTCGTTCATTACATTAAGTACAATCGGAGTCATGCAAAAGAATGAAGGGGATAGCCTCACATACCTTGTATATACTGCCCAACCTCAAGATATGCAAATGTCACGACTCCTTAGTCTACAATAAGACAAATGACACTATCATTATCGTTTAAGCGTCGTAACTATTATGTATCGACCACAACCTATTTTACGATGAAACGGACAGCACCTCCCCTATTTATATGACTTCCCACAAGTCAATACAATCTCCAAACAGCCCAAACAACATCATTAATAATCATATTGAGCCTCCAAAACAATCCACCAACCAACAACATTACTACCAAGCCTTTCGATATATATTTCACAAGTTCTAGCTTCAACGACTTAGCTGCAACTTGGATAATCTTAAATATGTATAGAGTAAGAGGTTCCTTACCTTTAAACAGAAAGAACAACTCCAATTTGACCTTAATTTTCCACGAAATATCCCTTCAATTCTGCCACAAGAACAAGGAAGCAAAACTAGCAATTAATTCGGGTTTTTCGGCACTAGAATTACTTTAGAAGACTTGAAATCACCTAGGGTTGATATTAAAAACTTGAAGGTGTATTTACAGGATATAAAACACTTAAAAAAACCTCCCACACGAGCTGGAACAACACAAAAATCAGCAACAACAAGAAGAACAAGAAACTTACTAGCGCCACGGGATTCCTGACATTTGATTTGTGTTGTTTGCCCTTTGTTTGGTTCTTGGATCATGAGAGAACCTTGGGAGACTGATTTTAGGGTTATAAGGTCTGAATTTACTGAAAAATAATGACTTAAAACGGGGTTGAGGTATCTTATATATGTCCATATGTCTTAAACCGCCTTTGTGGGCCCCATAGAGAGCAGCTTGGCGCATTCTCGCGAAAACGCGAATATCTCTCTATTCCGAGATCGTATCGACGAACGGTTTAATGCGTTGGAAACTAGACTCATAGTTCTTCAATTTGATAGGTAGATCACCCCATAATTCCAAGCACATTGGGAGAAAAATTCAGTAACATTTGACCTAAAGTTTAAGTAAAATTATAAACCTAAGTTGCGACAACTTTTATCGACTTTTGTTTCATAACTCGCTTGACTTCAAGACTTATGATGCGGATATTATATGATTCAAATACATTAAAACAAGACCTCTTGGGACAGTTAATCACCTCTAGTGTTACCCGAAAATACGGGTTACAACATCCTTGATTCGTTTAACTTCTAATATTTGTTAACCACTCTTATACACCCTTGTATCGTTTAAGACCAGTAGGATTAACTTCTTATCATCTCAAAGATAATCTCTTCTTGGATTTACGTCGACTAACTTACGATGTGATCTATGGTATGCGAATTTGGGTTGTAACAATCAGGTTCCTTATCTGGTTCTTATCACTAAGTTTGTTAGACTATCAAAACATAACAAAGTACATATAGCCTATCAATTTCCCCTTTTTGATGATGACAAACTTATAATTGAAGTTCCCCCTAAGAACTAGAATGACATACACACATATCGTATATTCTTCCTGAATCTGTTCCCCCACAATTATTTTCCCCCTTTTGGCATCATAAAAAGATCAGTAGCAAGCAATAAGCATAAAGAAGTCTAGCTTGCTTAACTCATGTCATATGTGTGTACACAATCATGACTAAAAACAGAGCAAATGAGCAAGGCATATACAGCAAAAAGTTGAAACTTCTATTGATTTTTAGAAATATAGCAGGGAGCAGTTCCATTGTTACCAACACATCCACAAAATAAAAAGAGCAAAAATAGAAGTACCAGTCATAAACATCATCAAAACTAAAACAAAGGACAAACACTAGGATTTGATACTGGAAAGGGCACACTCTCTAGGGAGCACTGGAAGGGGAAGGCTTAGAGGAAGAGGCAAGGGTTTTGAGGAGTTTGTGGACATCTGCTCATTGAGCATTTTCTCCTTCAGGTCCTCAACCTGTTTCTTGAGATCGACATTCTCCTTGGTCTGACGGGCAACCTTTGTGCTTTGAGAGCTACTAGAGCCAGGTGCCTCCTGAAGCTGATTTAGCTGACCCTCAAGAATGGCATTCCTTGCCTTCAGCTTCCTGATTTCATCAGTGGCGCTGTTTTGGGCATTGATCAACTGGGAGATAGTAGAAGTGCTGCCAACCCCTCCAACTTTATCAATACACTCACACTCCTCCAGAGTGGTCTTGGAGAAGGTTTGCTTACGAGTACCCACCTTAGATTTTCTCAAAGGGACTTTGAAGAACTCAAACACCTTGGTGAGAAGGAACCCATAAGGCAGACCATGATTACCATCCTTAAACTCTGCCACCTTTTGCATATGTTCTATCATAATGCCAGGCAGGTCTGCTCGATATGTAATTGACCTTCTTTCAGTACGAGGGAGCAAAACCTTGTTTACCATCTCAAACAACAAATTTTACACTAGAAGGAGGGCCTTCTTGTGTACCCATTCCCCCTGCTCAACAAAAAGTACAAAGGTGCAAAAACAAAGAAAAATTTACTAGTCACTTAAATGGCTTGGTCTTCGCCAGAGCCCGCCTCATCATCGGGACCATCAGAGTCTTCTTCGCCCCCGGATCCTTCCAAACCCTTGGAGTCTTCTTCATCCTCGGGATACGCCAACTTCTTGGCCTCGATCCCCTTAGCATTTTTGACCTCGGCCGATAAATCAAAACCCCTAGCGTGAACTTTCTCGCGGGCCTTCCTTCGGAACTGTCACTTCACGTATTCAAAAATGTCTTACAGGCGGTCCTGGGCTGCCTCGGCATCGTCTTTATACTAGGCCACCATCTCATCGGCATCGGCTTTGGTTACTTCAACCACCGACTTGGCCGCTTTAAGCTCTTTGGCAAGGGTCTCTCGATCGGCAACAACCAAGCTTAACTGAGACCGGAGCTCCTCAATTTTTTGGGACCGTGCCTCAGCCTTCTCCCTCGTCGCTCGAAGTTGGGCCTCCACCGAGGTCAATTGCGCCCAGGAAGTGTCACGACCCAACTGGAGGGTCATGACTAGCACCCGGGCCATACTTGCCGAGCACCAACGTACATTTTATCTAACCTTCCTTATTATCTTTAAGGGCCGACAAGATCAATATAAATAGTAGACATGGATCATGAACATCCAACAATTAAAGATAATGTCATGAACATACATAACATGGGACGACAAGACTGTCAAGAAACTATATATAAGGTACGAGCTATCATGATGCCATGAAAGACTATACAACAAAAATCAGCCGAAAAGGCATTCTAAACCATACATAAGTCGACACCTATCTATGAGCCTCTAAAGGAACATAAGTGCTACAACATTGCCGGAACAGGGCCCCGACATACCCATAATGTCTATAACAAAAATGCATACCAAGACCATGGCAAGTCCGGAGAAGGGATCTCGCCAATAACCACTGAACTGGACAGCCTACTGTGGTGGGGGAGCTACGTCTACCTGTCTATCAGGACCTGCAGCACGACATGCAGCGTCCACAAATAAAAAGGACGTCAGTACGAATAAAGTACTGAGTATGTGAGGCAAGAAAGCATAAGTAAGAACAGTAATGTAAACAGGGATAGAGAATATACAACCTGTGACATCTGGGTACCTCTGAGGGCTACTGACATGAAATACATGATACATACATATATACATAAACTTTTAAAACATACACCTTTGTGGGCATCACCATCATCATATCGTAGCCGGCCATAATAGGCTCGGTAAAACGTACTCGGCCATCATAGGGCTCGGTAGAATCGTACCCGGCCACGTGGAGCTCGGTAAAACCCAACTGATCAGTGGTTGCACAATAGGTGCCGTACCCGGCCGACTATAGCGCGGCTCGGTAGAGTAAAATAGATACATATATATGATGCATGCTGGACTCATTGGGATCACATTTTGAACCTTTCGGAGTGACATAAGGTTGGTATCCTTCGTACACGTTATTAGGATTAACTCTTCATCAAGAATCTTATAAGAATCAGGAACTACCAACAACATTGATAATATAAGAATAAGAGAAGTAACATCAATATCAATCGTTTCATAAGAAGGGCAGCAATGTAAGTACTGCTAGCTTCTAAGAGTAGAGTATCTTTGGGAGCTCGTTCATTACATTATGTACAATCGGAGTCGTGCAAAAGAATGAAGGGGATAGCCTCACATACCTTGTATATACTGCCCAACCTCAAGCTATGCAAATGTCACGACTCCTTAGTCTACAATAAGACAAATGACACTATCATTATCGTTTAAGCGTCGTAACTATTATGTATCGACCACAACCTATTTTACGATGAAACGGACAGCACCTCCCCTATTTATATGACTTCCCACAAGTCAATACAATCACCAAACAGCCCAAACAACATCATTAATAATCATATTGAGCCTCCAAAACAGTCCACCAACCAACAACATTACTACCAAGCCTTTCGATATATATTTCACAAGTTCTAGCTTCAACGACTTAGCTGCAACTTGGATAATCTTAAATATATATAGAGTAAGAGGTTCCTTACCTTTAAACAGAAAGAACAACTCCAATTTGACCTTAATTTTCCACGAAATATCCCTTCAATTCTGCCACAAGAACAAGGAAGCGAAACTAGCAATTAATTCGGGTTTTTCGGCACTAGAATTACTTTAGAAGACTTGAAATCACCTAGGGTTGATATTAAAAACTTGAAGGTGTATTTACAGGACATAAAAAACTTAAAACAACCTCCCACACGAGCTGGAACAACACAAAAATCAGCAACAACAAGAAGAACAAGAAACTTACTAGCGCCACGGGATTCCCGACATTTGATTTGTGTTGTTTGCCCTTTGTTTGGGTCTTGGATCATGAGAGAACCTTGAGAGACTGTTTTTAGGGTTATAAGTTCTGAATATATACTGAAAAATAATGACTTAAAACGGGGTTGAGGTATCTTATATATGTCCATATGTCTTAAACCGCCTTTGTGGGCCCCATAGAGAGCAGCCTGGCGCACTCTCGCGAAAACGCGAATATCTCTCTATTCCGAGATCGTATCGACGAACGGTTTAATGCGTTGGAAACTAGACTCATAGATCTTCAATTTAATAGGTAGATCACCCCATAATTCCAAGCACATTGGGAGAAAAATGCAGTAATATTTGACCTAAAGTTTAAGTAAAATTATAAACAAAAGTTGCGACAACTTTTATCGACTTTTGTTTCATAACTCGCTTGACTTCAATACTTATGATGCGGATATTATATGATTCAAATACATTAAAACAAGACCTCTTGGGACAATTAATCACCTCTAGTGTTACCCGAAAATATGGGTTACAACATCCTTGATTCGTTTAACTTCAAATACTTGTTAACCACTCTTATACACACTTGTATCGTTTGAGACCAATTGGATTAACTTCTTATCATCTCAAAGATAATCTCTTCTTGGATTTACGTCGACTAACTTACGGCGTGATCTATGGTATGCGAATTTGGGTTGTAACAGGAAGTCTCCTTTTCCAAGTCCAGGCGATCCATCTTTCCTCTTCACTCTTCGGCCTTGACCTTGATTACATCCATCTCGGCTCGTAGTTAGTCGATCCGATCAATCTTCTGTTGGACCAGCGGGTTCTGACCATTAGTCATCGTGTCTATCTCATCGTCACTAACTTCAAAGAATTTTAGTTGTTCAACTAGCTCGGCGTGTTCTTTCCGAGCTGCTTCCAACTCATCTCGAAGCCTCTTAGCCTCTCCTTCACGTTGCTCGCTGAGAAGTTTGTGCGTGTATCTCTTCTCAACAAGCTCTTTGACTTCAGCTTCGAGTTGGTTTAGCTCATCCCGATACCGGAGGAAAGATATTAGAATTATCAACAAATTAGTTCAAGTATTAAGGGAAAAATTGAAATCGTCAGGAATTATCTAGAGTTACCCAGTTCAGCACCTGTTGTACTTCGTTGAACAGGCAGGGCACGTCTACCTCGTTCATTTTGGCCTGGTCTTTTTCGGTCACTAGGCCCTGGAGGTAACTGGCCACGCCTACGGGGGCGGAAAGAACCCGGGCATCCTCCGGAATGGTGATGACAATGGACCGCTTCCGACCAGGATCCGCACTAGGGGCAGGGAACCGGTTGATCAGTTTTGGGCTCGAGTTAGGCCCGCCTGCCCCCGATGACAAACGTTTCTTCGGTACCTCTAAGTCACCTAATCCGGTGACGTCCTCCCTGGCGGTGGAATCCACACCATCAAAAAAGCAGCGGAGGGGGTCGTCCGCTTCGTAGGCCCCCTTATTGGGGTGCTCTTTCACCGTTTGGGCCTCGTTATACATGGACTCGGTAAATGAGGGTGACTCGGTGATATCTATCATGCGAGTGCCTCCTTTGTGGCACTTCCCGCATCCCGGGAAGCCTCGGCCCCGGTCTCCTCATCGACCTCCCTGGATTGAGGTAGATCGGCCGCACGGATCTCCGGTTCAGAGCCCCCCTGCTATTTGAGTTATGATAGCTCGCTGGCCACCAGAACGAAAGGTTCTTCTCCCTCGGACTCGTCCCTCAGCCGATAGAGCAAATCTGAAGCTGGTGCTCGAGAGCTGGTGTTTTCCTTTGGCATGCGCACCAGCCTTCTCCTTGTTTTCTTTTTCTCCGAGCTCGGGGAACTCGGAGCCCTCTTCCTTTTACTCTCTTCGGCCTGTCTCAGAGCAGGGGACTCGACAGGTAAGTCCTCTCCACTAACTGGAGGCCGAATCTCGACATCCTTAGATAAGCCTACAAAAAAGAAGTAAAGGGAGTAAGGGCTTAATGTTAAAAGAAGAATCCTAACACAACCTACTCGGGAAAGAAGTCTCGCCATGGGAACGAGCCTCCCAACGGCCCTTCAAGAGTTTGCGCTACAAGCGCTTGGAGTACGGCATCTGTGAAACGATACCCTCGACCCACTCCTTGAGTCGAGGGATAGCATTTGGGACCCGAGCAACGGCTGCACCACCACTTCTCGGGTAATGGCCTGCATTCAGTCGGAATCAAGTCTGAAGTCCTCACTCGGACAAAACGGTCTTGCCATCCTCGATCCCGGTCCTCATCAATGCTTGAGAAAGGGGCTTTACTGGCCCGACACATAAGCTTTATCACCCCCCCCCCATTCCGAAAGATTCGGGGACTGTATAAGCGGAGTAGTTCAGAAAAAACCGGAGGAGAATCACGAACCTCCAAAGTGATGGATGAATCTGGCCTAGGCATAGGTTGTACCTGCTGTAGAAATCTAAAATGACCGGGTCTACCGGGCCCAATGTAAAGGGATAAGTGTAAACACTTAGGTATCCCTCGACATAGGTGGTAATGGCCTCTTCGGGGTCGGGGACCACTATGTCTTTATCGGCCCAGTTGCAGTCTTTTCGGACAATAGGGAGGACCTCTTCGGTAATAGAGAAAATGTATCTCGAGACCTCCTCAGTAGCCGGTCGCGAAGCAGAAGGAATTGCTTTCTCGAGAACGGTTTTGGAAGTCTTTGTCGTTCCTTTAGAAAATGAAGATGGAGGAAAATCTGAGAAAAATGAAGAAAGAAAGGAAGTTGAAGGATTAGACTTGTTGGCTTGAGAAGAAGATGGGTAAAAATTCTTGCAAAGGATCTCGAATAGACCGGGGTAAAAGTGCTAACGAGTATTGAAATCCTGAAGGTACGAGGGTAGAAGGTTTGATGTAAAATAAAAATGAACGAAGGAGGGGGTATTTGTAGTAGTTCAGCGGCTTTTCATGTCCAGGGACGGCCGACCGATGGCTGACATGCATTTAATGCCATTATGACTTGACTGACGAGACGTTTCAGATGTTTTGTCGTTTCTGTCACGATGTGTCGAAGTAAGAATCGGAAGCTCATGTTGTTTTTCATCGTTTACTCTCCAAACAACGAGGGAACTATCTGTATATGGGTAAAATCGAGCTCATGGTGCATCCCAACCTCCGACAAGATGAGTCAGGCTCGAGATATGGCGACAAGGGACCGAAATCGAGCCAAAGGTCCCATCGGGCCAGAATCCGGGGGCATGACGCCTACCCTCGAGAATATCGAGGCCATGGTCCCGGAATCGGCCCTAGCCTCGAACAACTTCGAAGAACGTTGTCAGACAATCCAGCATAGCCAATAGAAAGCCGAAATATCTGTGACCGCATATCACGGCGGGGATCTCGACACGTATCGATAAGGAATCGGCAATCAATAAATCAGAAGATTTTTTACCTTTTATTGAATTGTACCTAAAGTAGGACTCCCCTACTATATAAAGGGGGTCTGATAATTCATGAAGGACATTATAACACGCACTCAAAAGCAATACATTATTATTTTTTCTGTCTTTAGTTTTTGTTCTTTTTCATCTGTACCGGTCATGGTGACCCCGGCTCGAGAGTGACTATTTCACTAAGGCTGAAACTATCCAACTCATGTGGTTTGAATTTATTTTTTCTTTGTTTGTTGAATAGTAACTTAATTTATCGCTTTGTATCAAGTTAATTCGCGTATTCTTAAAACTACTTACAAATTTAATTGTTATCCGATTTTGAGGGTAAATAGTTTGGCGCCCACCGTTGGGCGAAGAATAATAGTGACAATTTGATATAAAATCCCGTAACACACCCTATTTTACCCTAATCCTCTTACGCCGCTCCCAGGGAGATTTAGTTTGGTTGTAGTGGAGGCTTTCACCTCAATTGTGTGACGTTTGTGGCCTTCGGATTTGCGGTAAAGGGAAGTCTTTTTCCTTTATTGTTAGTCACCAAAAAGGATTGTTTGTTGATGGCGAAGAAAGAATTCAGATTGCAAAAAATAGTGGGTTAATCCACTGTAATTGCAAAGTAAGCTATTATTCTATAATAAATAATTTCATAAAGGTAAATTTGGTTAGTGCCGTCACTCTAGTTTGCCGTCACCAATAAAGTTGTAAATTTGGAGGTTTAACCTCCATTACGGGTTACTGTTTCGAAAGCCTTGTTATATTTTAATGTTATAATGCATATAGATTAGAAAGTCCACTTTTACGCCACGCAGCTTTGAATTAAGCGGCGAAGGCTTTGTCCTTCGCCATTTGCTGCCAGAAAGGCTCCTTTTAAGTAGCTTTATATTTTGTTTGATTAATTAATAATTACTGGCAGTCTATCAAGTTTAACGAACTCATCTTAAGGCCCACCATAGCTTATTTTGTTTTGAAGACTTATATTTATTTATGTATTTGGAGAACTTAAATTTGAATACAGAAAAGTTATATATATTTTGAGTTAAATAAAGTCAAAGCTTGATGTTGCCAAAGTGACATTTTTTGTGGAGATTTATTTATTTTGGAATATAAAAGGTTGTGTATGTGTAACCTATGTAAATATTGATCGGCCCAAAGGAAGGTCAATGTTTAACAGAATTACATGTGCATCTTATGGTAATAAATGCGTGATAATTATTTGGTTTTATGGATAAAAAATAAATCGGCCCAAAGGAAGATTTATTATTTGACATATTTTTTATTATCAGCGTTTGATTACTACACCAAGATACCACTCAGAAGTTAATATTTTGTCCAAAGATAAATCGGTACCTTTAGATGGGGTTTATCTTTATTCGAATTTATTTTCATTTTAGTTTTAAGTATGTGTGAGCTTATTTTGTTATTTATTGTTCTCCGATTCAGCTAAAATTACTCATGCAAATATTACTGCCAACATCAATTCAATTCCTATATTGAATGGCACTAACTTTAAGTCATGGTAAGAGAATCTCAATATAGTTCTCGGAGTCATGGATCTCGACATTGCGTTAAGGATTTGTTCTCCACCACCTCTTACATATAAGAGTATCTTTATTAAAAATAGGGAGATGGAAAGGTGGGAGAGATCCATGAACATTCAAGGGTATTATGTCCGACAAAATTAAGATAGCTAAAGAATTTATGGTTGAAATTGAAAAAGTATTTGTCAAGAGTGAAAAGGTTAAGATTGGTATATTCTTGACAAGTCTGATTTCAATGAGGTATCAAGGCAAAGGTAACATTAGGGAGTACATCATATAAATGTCTCATCTTGCTTCTAAGTTGGAAGCACTTAAGTTGACCTCTCTAAGGACTTGCTAGTGCATTTGGTTTTGATATCCCTTCCACCACAGTTTAGCTAGCTTAAGGTGAGCTATAATTGTGAGAAAGAGACTTGGTCTCTAAATGAGCTCATCTCAGATTGTGTACAGGAAGAGGATAGACTGCAACAGGAAAAGATAGAAAGTGTTCACTTAGCCGATGTGCCTAAGGAAAACAGGAAGGACAAGAAGAGAGATTAGGTGATATCTCTAAAGGAGAATTAAGAGACTTCTGTCCAATAATATTTTCTATCCCTTTAATTTTTGAAAATTTTTATCCCACTACTAAGGCTACTTTTTCCAATAATGTGAGGTTTTTTGAGGATGTTGAGTTTGTTGGAGGAGGGAGAGTTAAGGACCATTTTTGAAAAGGAACATATTGATATTCCTCTAATTGTTATTGTCAATGCTCGGGAACAACTTTCTATACCTGACATTATTCAAGAAGCAAATTTGTATCAAAGACATTATCGTTCAACATGTCCTTCAAGAAGTAGTTCCCAAAGAACAAACTCTACAACCTTAAGAATAAATTTCAATAAAGAAAATCATCTATGGACTTAAGAAAGTGTCTCATTAATAGTATTACTAATTTCATCAAGTTATTGTCTCATTTGGTTTCGAGATAAATCTTGTTAATTATTGTATATACCACAAGTTTAGTGGGAGTAAGTATATCTAATATAAGTCCACCCAAAAATTTATGAACACGGTTTTTTGTGCTAACTATTTCCGTCCAAAACGTCTTCATTACAATTCTATGCTGGTCTTCAGTAGATACCAACTTTTTCATAGATATAATATTTTTCTAATCCTCTACATCTCAAGGGAACCAGAAACAGCTGATAAATCGTCCACAGGAGGTCCCCTGAATCCTGATCCCAAAGGAACCAAAACAACTGATAAATTATCGCTGCTGCCTTCTAAAAATGCCTTCTGAATAAGTTGTTGAGCCAATAATGATGGATCTGAATGGTCCTCTACATCATTTAGAAAGTCACAGACTTCCTGGGGAGTTAACCTTTCAGATATTCCATCAGATGCCACCACCAAAAACTCATCCTTTGAAGTTAAAGATAGCCAATCAGTCATCTCTGGATTAGCTATGACGCCATATCTGGAAAAATAGCAGAACATTTGCATTAGCGTTACCATCAATAATACACAAAATTGAACATCAACGTCCGGATCACTACTACTGCAACCAACAATCAAACAACTTATATTCTCAACTTAGAGCCCGTTTGGATTAGCTGATTGTAAATAGTTGATAAGTTTGTAGTGCTGAAAAAAATTTTTAAATGCTGAAACTGATTTTTAAAATAAGCATTTACGTGTTTGGATAGAAGTGCTGAAACTGATAATAAGCAGTTGATGTGTTTGATTAAAAAATGCTGATAAGCTATTCTTTTGTTAAAATGACTAAAATACCCTCGAATCTTTTTCAAAAGATTATAAATTAAAAATTTCTTTGTAAAGAAAAGAATTAATAACGAATATGGAATGAAGAGAAAGTTAAGAAATTTATTTTGGGAAAAGTATTTTGTGAATTAGAAAATATTATTAAGGATAAACTAGTAAAAGTGTTGGTCAAACTAAAAGTGCTTATAAGTTGAAAAGCCATAAGTTAGGGGTGACCGACTTATGACTTATGGCTGATTTTAGCTTATAAGCACTTGGCTTATAAGCACTTTGAGTGTTTACCAAACGCGTAGATAAGCCAAAAGGTGCTTATAAGCCAATTTGACCAGCTTATAAGCTTAGCCAAACACCCTCTTAGTGATGAGCTTTCAAAAAAGCTCGCAATGTTCAGACCTCTGATCCCTATGACTTGCACTTTCTAAGGTTTGCAATACTATATATATATAATTAAGGGGCAAGAAAGAAGAACCTTTGAAAGTGAAATTTTGAAAAGTCATAATAAACGCCACCTATTTAAATGGTAAGGGAGATACAACGATGAAAAGGCAGACTTATTGAAGAAAGTAACTAACACCAATTACGGTAAAAGGAAGCAGTAGTGTACAAAAGCAGTTACTGTTTACAAAGTTGTGACTGTTTGGAAACAGATCAAGAAGGATAAAAAATAAAATCATATTAGAATAAAGATGGGGAATGGTGTAAAGACCAAACTATGGTTACATCAATGGCGTGATAACCTCTCCTTGATGGAGATTTTCCATACTTATCCAGAACTGCAAAGGATAAGGAATATTATGGTGCAGATTGTACACGTCATGGTGGACAGTATATAAAATTCAAGAGGAATTTAATTGATTAGGAAATTGATAAGGTCAATCTATTGTTGGAAAGACTAGAAAATTTGATGATCCACAAAGATATGGCAGATTATTAGCTTCGGGAATGGGAAATTCTCCGTAGATTCATGCTACAGGTTGTTGATAAAGCAAAATACCACGAACAAGATACAGTGGCTTGAAAAATGTTGTGGAGAATAAGAGCACAGCCCAAAGTGGCTTGTTTCAGAAGAACTACAGTACATAATGCATGCCTAACATAAGATAATTTGCAGAGAAGACGGTTCATATTATATAGCAGGTTTTGTTGTTGCAAATTCTTAATGGAGACTAAAGCACCTCTTTCTACACTGCAGTAAAACCTGCAGCTTTGAAGCTTTGTACAAAATACATTGCAAGAAGCTTGAGAGACGCATTATGTAGCAGGCAAAGAAAAAAGACAAGGAAGATACAGAGACTAGGAGCCTGTTTGGCATGGAGAGTAGCCGTTTGTGTTTGGCCAATTCGTTAGACAAATATTTTTTCAATATTTGATAAACAGATTGTGTCCAATCTCTTCAAAAAGTGTTTTTCGGTATCAAATTATGAAAACAGATAATGCCAAGGTTCATTCTACAATTAGTATTATTTAAACAGAGAAATGGTTTTAAATAATAATTATGAAAGATTATAATTATGTTTTATAAATTTAATTAAAATATAAAATATATGATAAATGTTTTAACCAACACAAATATATTGAAACAATGAGGAAGAGAAGAGACAGTAGAAAAAAAAAAGGAAAAAAAGAGGAAAAGAGAGTTGTATTTATAGTTGAGAGACATATAGATTATATTAACGAGGGATAGTTTGGTAAATATAAATTTTTGGTAAGGATATATTTGTCTTGAAAAAATAAATTTCTGCTTCTAGAGAGAGCCGAGAAGCCATAATTTGTAGGTTTTTCCCCACATGCAGAAAAACTGTTTCAGCCGCTACTCAAAAGTACATTTGAGATTTGACCAAACCCCTCAAATCTAAAAAATAAGCACTTCTTTGAAGAAGATAAATTGCTTTTGGCTCCCGGAAGCTTGGCCGAACAGGCTATAATTTGGCAAACAACTCTCCTTTTGTCATTTATGGACAATTTGGACAGATAGAAATCACATATGTTTTTGATGGAATAGAGGAGAATACAACTAGTGTGAAATACAAAAGTATCCTAAACTTTTCTTTGGTGTAAGCTGGAAGTGATGACATTCAGGATTTAATTGACTCCCTAGAGGTATAAAGGGGTCGATCATGTCCTCCAACGCGCTCCATTTAGCACCATCCTGGTGTTTGTATTATTACTAAAATTTACTCATAAAAAAAGGCTTGCAAGTCAGCAAGCAAGCAGCTCACAAGCCACGCCTAGTCTATTTTCACCCCTATACTCGCAAGTATTCCTATTTTGTGTAACTAGTCAATATTATAACAATAAAACTTTAATATAGTAGACATCAGCATAAAGATATTAACATGTTATGTGCATCAAATACACACACTTATACAATCATGAAACAGGATCTGCAAAACATTGAAAAGATTCAAGAAGTTGTACCTTTTCAAAGGAACATCACCAATAGCTCGAGTCATGGGAAAGTGGCCCATGAGGAGAGGAACATAATTAGGGATAAATTTTAATACACCTCCAGAAGCTTCAATCCTAGCCCTCTCGTCCAACCTATGTGCATTATGATCTCTCGTCAACTCCTTGGCGAGAAGACCAGCCAAAGAAGCAGCACCTACACAGTGATGTCTCAGAACACAAATCAGAATATCATATTAACATCTAAAATTTCAGCGGCAGTAGTTGTAACCTGCAATACTTAAATTATGCTAAAAACACAAACATCTAGAGTCTTGGCAATAGGATATTTGAGAAACTATAATGTACAGTATCATCTGATCCCTGGGGATGACAGTAGTACTACTACCACCAGTAATAAGCATGGAAATATAACCAGATGTCCCTAAACCTTTTTAAGCATCAAAAGGAACAGAAGACCTGAAATATATAGAGCTTACAAGGCGCACCCAGACACCAAAAGGCAAAGGCAATCAACAACTAAAAAGATCTGCCAGTCTGCTATTAACTTCAACTTGTCTTCTTTTTTTCCCTTTCAGTGGCTTTCTGCAATTTCTTAACGTCTATCTTCGGCTTCTTTCTCTATTTCATTTTTGGGCCCCTATTACTCAATTAGTTACTGGTTGAAAGCGTAAAACAGTGATCTAAAGGTTTTTTTTTTATCCGAGAAATCCCCAAAGGCCAATGACGCAAAGTTCGAAACTAGGTAAATAATGGGCCACCCCTCTATCCTTCTCCACTTAACTACCAAGCTTTTCCCTACTACAGAATTAGAACCTATGACATGCTTTAATACGGTCCTTCTCCATATAAGCCATATTGGGGTGTTACTATTTTTCTAGGGAAACTTAAAGATTTCGTTCAAAAATTACAAACAGAATTATGAAAAAGAAAAAGGAAAAAACAAGGAAAACAGAGAAGTATCAAAATCATAATAATGCCTTTGAATAGAAGGGCATAACAACAGAAGAGAAGAAAATGTCGCCCTCACCAGCTTTGTGTGATTTTTTTTTCTGAGAGCAAAGAAAAGCCTTTGAATCGCCAACATTTGCAACTAAAACATGATTGTTATATATGAGTGCAACAACTGCCGTAGATCCCGAATAAAGATGATATTTGAAAGCAACCTAAAGAATGTGAACAACCAAGTCATTAAAAAATAAATAAAATAAAAAATCAAAATCGCCAAAGAAGAAAAAATTGGAGAAGTTGTGTCCTTGCCTCCGAGAATTCTGCATCAATATCCTCAATAGTTGTTACCAATGATGATTTTAGTAATTCCTTCAAGTTAGAAGATTGTTCAGTACTGTTCCTGAGCTTAAGCAGAAACTTATCCAAAAAGATATTTGAAGCCATCTCACTAGCAGCCGATCCAATATGACCATCAAAGACTGCCACCGCCCCAACCCTCACCTCTTCAAGTCCGTCAGGCCCTACATCATTAGGAATAGCATAGACTTAGTCAAGTGTCTCAGTTCACTTGCCTATCTCAGCTCATACACCAATTATTGTTGGGTAATGTCCACCAAGTGTGTGTTTGGAAGTGGTATATGCATAATAATAAATTAAGCTAATTAAGAAAACAAAACAACTGCAAATAAAAATATATAGTGTACGTTACCAAACAAAGGAATCTTAAGATTAAGGTCACATGTTACTCGATCCTCCTGGTGTGACCTTATTCCTTCCGACGATGCGAAGTGACAATTTTGAGTTGGAATCGACGTTGTTGCGTTTGGAATAGAATGCAACAATCTTAATATTTGTTCAACAATCTTTTCTTCAGATTCAGGTTCAAATTCAGGCTCGGACTTAGCAACCTTAAGGTTCGTCAAAATCCCAACGACGCAGGCAATAAAAAATACAAATATGACAATACTCCTTGTATCCCAAGCCCTGATCTGTTGCTTCTTATCTATGCCGCTGGAAGAAGGAAAAATAAAACCGAAAACAAAGATGAGCTTTTTACTCTTTTTTTCTTCTTCAAATTTTCAAAAACTATATTGCATAAAAAAAAAGAAATATTACCGATGTCGGGCCATCTCGATCAGCGAAAATAGGAAGAAAACGGCAGGACTTGTAATTGCCAATTGGAGATGATGTTGTACTAAAGGGACGAGAGAGAAAACCAGAAGTTTTGGACCGGGACACGCTTTTTACGCGAAATACCATTATACACCACCCTTACAATCACACATTTTAAGGGATTACGATTTTTACTCCACTAAAATTAGGATCAGTTTGCGAAGCCACGTGTAATTATCTAGCTTTATAGTTATTAGTATAGTAATTACACAATCTAATAATTACATACCTCGATAATTATACTTCCTAGAGTTTAAAATAAATAATTTTTTGATGGTTTTCATACAAATTAAGAAATCTACTTTTTAACATTAACTAGCAATAAAATTGACCATATTATCCTTTGCTATCTCTTCATATTTTTTTCATTTTATTTTATATTTGACATAATACCATTTTGGCATTTGGGATGTGATTATTATCAACTCTCACTAAACATTGAATGAAGCAAATGGGAAACGAAGCAACCGGCAGAACATTGAAAACTTTGTGAGCCTCAAACACTATTTCAAATTTTCAGCAAGAATCTCAATTTGTCATGTATTTCAATTTTAAAACGTCAACAAAATATAAAATGGAGCCAAAAAATTTCAACATTTTCCACCAAGAATTCACTTATAAAAGAAGGTTTAATTTTCTAGAATGATGAAATAAGCATGGCTACAACACAAAATAATCAAATCTCATCACATAACATAGATTTAAACATTTCTTTTGAATATGAAAACGAGTATGTTGGTAGGGAACAACTGCCTGATCTCAATGTTGACACAAATACTATTCCTAACCTCAATCTTATTCCCACAGAAGAAGGTGATACACAACAGGAAGTGGGATTGCAAGCACCACCGGAAGAACCAAACATAAGTTCTGGTAATACATGATTCTTTATTATTTAAATATGTGTACCTATTATCCGACTTACTGTTAAGACTATAATGGATATAAAGTGGAACAAATCTGCATCACAATATTGCTACTCCATCACAAACATAACGTATTACAGTTAGTATTTCAAACAATCTGCTTTTCATATATTCCTACTCCATTTGAAATGCTTAAGCCATAAGAAAATTTATATATTTCATGTTTCTAATTTTCCTCTCCTCTATTTTATTTAAAGAGATGCAGATGACGAATTTTTACAACCACAAAGGACATCAAGAAATTTAACGAAAGTTGAACGTACAGCAGCAATGGCGGATCTAGGATTTTGGGTTCCTGGGTGCTTAAATTCTTTGAGGTAAAGGTACTACACATTATATAAGTATACAACTATTTCAATACGACAGTGAAAAAAGTTAACGAGAAAACTCATATTCAATATTATGGACATCGTGAATATGTGCTAAAAATGCAATTGGCTAAAAGAAAAAAAGATTAGTAGATCTTTATTTAAGAAGATTTTTTTTCTTTGCTATAGAGCTAGGTAAGGCAAAAATAAAAATAAAATGCTAAAACCAAATGTCAGTAAAAACGAAATTAAAAAAAAGTAGTACTGGGTTAAGAAAGTGTGCTTGATAAATAAAAACGAAGACCTAATTGATCGAGGGAAATATTTATAGAAAAAAGGAGGAAGAAAGTAACATCGAATACAAGAAAAAGAAACAGTTAAAAAAAGTAGTACTGTGTTAAGAAAGAGTGCTTGATAAATAAAAAAGAAGACCTAACTGATTGAAGGGAATATTTATAGAAAAAAGAAGAAGGAAGAAAGTAACCTTGCATATAAGAAAAAGAAACAGTTTGCCCGGTTAAAGTGCTGTGCTTTTAACATCACTAAGCTTCCACCCTCTTAACCAAAGCACCCACCAACTTTTTTGTTTTCCGGGTGCTTTCTGACCTTTTATATCCATTTCTTTAAGTTTTCTATAGAATTATACCTACTCCAAGTTAAGATTAATGGGTGCTTAAGCACCAAAAATTTATATATAGATCCGCCCTGTACCGCAGTATATGAAATGCTACTACCAAAAAGTATTGATGGAAAATTAGAAAAAGGAGTGACGAAAATAGTAGCTTCAAAATTCTCAACTTCTATCCAAACAATTCAGCGCATTTGGAGACGATCAAATTATGGTGAAGGTTCTTCTGAGATGGTATATAGTAGAAAGTCAATAAGTTGTGGTCGAAAAAGAATTGAGCTTGATCAAGAACGCTTTCGTCAGATCCCTCTAAAAAATCAGACAACTTTTCTATCTCCAACTTGTGCATTGGATATGAAGAAGACCACTTTGATTAGGTGTTTACGCTCGGGAGATTTTAGGAGGCATTCAAATGTTATTAACCCGTATTTAAAGGACGAAAACAAAATAAGCCGATTGCAATTTTGCATATCGATGCTTGATGGCGGAAGCATACCACATGAACCGAAATTCATTGACATGTTTAATATTGTCCACATAGACGAAAAATGTTTTATATGACCAAAAGATCTGAGAATTAATATTTGCTACCGGATGAAGAAAATCCACTACGCACGTGCAAGAGCAAAATTTTTATAGGAAAAGTAATGTTTCTAGCGAAGGTAGCTCGCCCCCGTTTGATTCACCAGGAAAAGAACTCTTCGCCGGAAAAATTAGCGTGTTCTCGTTCGTCACACAAGAACGTGCTAGAAGAGCCAGTGCCAATAGAGCTGCAGGCACTCTAGAAACAAAACCAATAACCTCAATAACCAAAGACATCATAAGGTCATATTTGTTCGAAAAAGCTATTCCCGCTGTCAAAGAAAAATGGCCAAGAGAAGACTCAAATAATCCAATTTTTATTTGTTAAGAGCTTAGAAGATTGACAATGGAGTATTTGTGAAGAGAGAAACGAGATGAAGAACAGAGAGAGAATATTCTGGAATCTGAAAAATTATCTGTATTTCCAGTGCTCACTATTGTGTATACTATACACTTTTATATACAAATATAATACTCTTGCCTAATGCAATTAACTCCAGTTGTATGCTAGCTGTACACCTTTAATTATATCTACTAATATAACTGTCTAACTAACTATCAGTTGAACTACCCTCAATACTCCCCCTCAAGATATGTGGTGAGAACAGAATCAACATCCCTAGCTTGGATAACAAGGACTCATGCTGTGTACGACCAAGTCCCTTGGTCAGTATATCTGCCAATTGTAGGCCTGACCTAACATGTGTTGTTTCCACCAATCTTTCCTGAATTTTTTCCCTTACAAAATGACAATTGATTTCTATATGCTTCGTTCGTTCATGATAAATTGGATTTGCTGCAATTTGAAACGCAACCTTACTATCACAAAACAACTTGACTGGAAGTTTTAGTTGCAGATTCAGTTTTCCAAATAGTCCCACCAGCCAAACAACCTCTACTATGGCAGTCCCCATGCTCCTATACTCAGTTTCAGCTGAGCTTCTGGATATGGTACTCTACTTCTTAGATTTCCAAGAAATTAGAGAGTCTCCAAGTTGTACAACAAAACCACTAACTGATTTGCTTGTCATGGGGCAGGTGGCCCAATCAGCATCACAGTAAACAGTTAACTCATTGGAAACTTTGGAAGACAACAATATTCCTAATCCTGGAGCATCTTTCAGATACTTCACTACTCTTAATGTTGCCTCCATATGTGATCTTTTTTGGCAGATGCATAAATTGACTTAGGTTCTGTACTGCATAGGCTATATCAGGCCTAGTCACTGTGAGATAGAGAAGTTTTCCAACTAGCTTCTGGTAACTAGTTGCATCTTCTAGCATTTCATGTGTTGCTGATGTTCCTGTTGCAATCCCTTTGTCATAATCCACACTAGTTAGCCGCTGATTTACTCCCAATGGTGTACTAACATGTTTAGAACCTGCCAATCCAAGTGTTGAGATTAAATCTAGTGTGAACTCCCGTTGGCACACAAAAATACCATCTTTGCTCCTAGCCATTTCGAGACCAAGGAAATACTTCAATCCCCCCCCAGGTCCTTGATCTTGAAATGATGCTTCAATAGATCTTAATTCTCCTGAATAAGGCTGGAAGAAGATCCTGTAATTAAGAAATCACATAGACAAGAATGAGCACAGTATGGTCAGCAACCTTCTTAGTAAAAAGGGAATAATCATGGCAACTCTAAAGGAAGACGGAGCTCAACAAAGCATCAGAAAGTTTCAGATTCCATTGTCGGGAAGCCTGTATCAAGCCATACAAAGACTTTTGTAACTTGTAAACTTTGGATTGATCCCCCTTGCTAGCAAAACCAGGAGGTTGTACCATGTACACTTCCTCAACCAGATCCCCTTGGTTGTAGTATAGTGGTAAGTATTCCCACCTGTCACGCGGGTGACCCGGGTTCGATCCCCGGCAACGGCGCCAAAAACTTGTTGCGACCAAACACACTCACGCAAGTATACGCGGTCGTCAAGTAATAAAGTGACTAAAAGTCGGATGTCGAACCCACGAGGACTTATGATTAGCTATTAACTAAATTAGCCTATCTTAATTATCTAAACAAGAATTAAATCTAAAAATATTTTATTCTAACTAATTAAATAAGAAAAATATAAATAATAAACTTTGAACAGAGAAAGATCAGATTTTAATGATATCAATGTAATGAAAACGATCTAGGGTTATGGGCTATCTAACAATCCTATTGTATTCTTCAATTGAATTGACCGACTAATTTATCTAGCTTATTGGTTGACAGGGTTAATGCTCATAAGAATCTGTCGAGTTCTTACTCGCCTATTCAAGCTAACCTAACGCCTATATGTCTATGGAGTTAGAATCAACAAGAACGCATTTATAATTCCTGTAAATCAACCAAGCAAGGCAATTAGGTATATGTCTATCCTAACTACGAATCCGTTCCCCGATGCCCGAGTTCAAGAACTTGCCCTACTCAATCCTATATGCAATATAGAATTCCCACTTTCGAGTTCAATTCTAGATTCGTAGATAATATTCAATTGGTGATCAAGCAATTAAATAATTAAGTGCAAGATTGAATAAATAAACTAATATGATAAATCAAGAAGTCAAAATCAATATCCGAATAACAATAGTCATGAAAGAACCACAACCCTAGAACGTGAAGTTTAGCTCCACATAGACATGGTAGCCAAACAACAAATCATATAAAGAAACATAAAAATTACTAAATTTGGTGGGAGAAAGATGGAACTTGATGAATTCCGGCCTCCACAGCTTTGTCGTGGCTTTTTTTCCCCTTCCAAATATGTTCGATGACCTAAAAGAGGCGTTTTTGGCTTATATATTGCGTACCAAAGTCGTGGGCCAAAGTTCTCCTATTTCTAATCCAAATCAGCTTCAGGGATTGATGCTAGGGTGGATGCGTCGCATCCACCTCGTCCTCCACTTCTCAGCTTCGGATGCTACGGTGGACGCTATGGGCCGACTTCACTGCTAAGGGTGCACGAAATCTGATCTTTTTCTAGATTGGATGCGACGCATCCAATCTCTCTTCCTCTACCTAGAGCACCTTTTATTCATATTTTTGCACTCCAAACACCCTAATTCACCACACACAACTCAATTAGTCATAAAACCAATAATTAAACCATGTTGGGCATTTTAAAGATCAAATAACATCAAGAAGCGGTTAAAACATGGGTAAAGTAACATCAACACATATCGAAATATGCCAAACATCACTACCCCACACTTAAACCTTTGTTCGTCCTCGAACAAACCATCATATAGTAGACGAAACAAAATTAAGCTCTTATCATTCAAAGCACACTGCACCTATGACCATGGTTATTTGCAACAATTAGGCTCTAGACTATGCATCACATACACGTCCCTTTACTTATGCCCTTCTTTAAACATATTCGAACAAAGACAACATGCTCACAACAACCCTAACCTCAAAAACCGACTCAATGTCACTATGTACTCATGGCTTGAACACCCAACATCATAGAGAAGTCTAATAACGTTACCTATCCCTCGTGAAACCATGTGCCCTCACAACAAGAACAAGAGAGCGAGTTCAATCCACACATTCGAATCTCATGATCAAATATTTTAATGACTCACATATATCAAAGAAAATCGCTCACTCTCACAAAGAAGTCACATGCATGAAATTAGTACCATAGGCTTGCCCTTAATGTAAATCTCTACTAATGTAAGCTCGCTCGATCTAAAATCAATTAGGACTTTTTCATGGTTGTAATGTGGGCTAAGGGACGGGTAGGATATATTTAAGGAATAGTGACTCACCCTCCTAAGCACTTTAATACATCACAAAATTACTTTAAGCATTTTTTTCTTCAACCCCACTTCAATTTCACAAACAATATCACCCCCAAAACAGTCCCTTTTTCTTTAAGCACTACTTTAGTTCATACCCACTAGCAAGAACAAGATAACAATTTATTCATTTATATTTTTCTTTCTTTTTTTCCAGATTTTTCTCTTTTTTTTTTCTTTCAATTTCCGCTAGTGGTGTATTATTTTACAAAATAAGTTCACCCTTCTTTCTTTCATTGGTTCCACTCAAAAGTCACCCCACACTTAGTCCCTTCTTACTTCTTTTAGCGCTCATCTAACAATTAAAGTGCTTTAAGAGGTAAAAGGATCAAAACAATGTCAATTAAGAATAAAAAGGGTATAGGCTTGTAATGTGGGTACCAAATAAAAGGTCTACAGGCTCAAAAGGGTTAACTAGGGATAGATTTTATTTGTGATAAGCAATAAGCTCAAAAAAATCAAAGAAATCCTAAAATCATTTTTCAAACCGAGCATCACCTAAAATTTCGCTTCAACTCACATACTGGGCAAGTTCTAGACACAAGTACACTACATGGACTACACAAAAACCTTACCACACATGGCACATGACTCACTAAGGACGATCACATTCCGACTCTTAAGCAATGCAAGTATTCACGGAGCCACGAGATATTAAGTATTAAACACAAGGTGAACATAAGTCATGTAAACGAGACATAGGCGCCACAAAACATGCTATCCAATTTAAAGGCATCAAGATTAATATCAAAATATAGGGGAGATACTACACATGCCAAAGCATAAATATGCTACTATGAAACAAGTCAAGGGCGCTTAGGTTCATCAT
Source organism: Nicotiana tabacum (assembly GCF_000715075.1). Taxonomy (NCBI): domain Eukaryota; kingdom Viridiplantae; phylum Streptophyta; class Magnoliopsida; order Solanales; family Solanaceae; genus Nicotiana; species Nicotiana tabacum. The sequence continues at coordinate 109,536,557 of NC_134098.1, read as the reverse complement.
TCTTCCTCCTTTTATTTTCTAAATTCCTAATCTACTCGGAAAGAAAAAAACTATCCGGTTCAAACTACATCCCATGGAAAAGAACCGAGGCACAAAGAAAAACCATAGGGGATTATTACTACCTAAAGAAAGCTAAAAGATATATTTTGGATTTTTGTTTAGACTTTAATCCCTCAAGAAAACTGTCTAGGAGATCAATCGTCGGGAAAAGTCCAATTTTTCTAATTTTTCATTTTTTTTCCTTCACAAAAGCTACTACACTTAAGAATGAGTACTACAACTAAGCTAAAATAGCACAGAAACTTATCCAAACGATCTCCTCACCCCACACTTAAAATTTTGCAATGTCCTCAATGCACATTATAAATAATAAGAGGGTAAACGAGACTCCCTGGTAGGCCAAAGGCCGAAGCAATAGCGGCTCACGAGGTACTCAGACTTCCCCAGGCATCGTCCTTTGTGTGGGCACCCCACACTTAGTCCTCACCATCTAGCTCGCTTTTGCACTCTTCTAATGGCTTTGCTTCCTATGCTCATAATCCTACAAAACAAAAATAAATACTACAAAATAATAAAAATAAAATAAAATAAAAAGTAAACAAAAATAAAAGAAAGCAGTAACGTTGGGTTGCCTCCCAACAAGCGCCTGATTTAACGTAGCGGCACGACGTGAACAACTTTTTGCCTCCACCTCGAACTTATGAATTGAGCCCCTAACATGGCATCCAGTTTGCGGCTATGCTCCAGTGGTGGGGCTACAAAGATAACCAGGCCAAGTAATAAATTTTTCACTCTACACTTCTCGGCCTTTAGATGAGGAATGTATTTTTTGCTTTTTGGCATGACAAATTCAAAAATATAGGCATCATGTTCCTCTTCCATTGACTCCTCCAAAGGCTTAGATGACTCGATTTCCATGTCATCATCCAAATACAATGTCGAAAAATGTTTAGAATGAGGACCAACACGCCCCAACTTTAGAATTGTATTACTATTTATATCCTCATATGTGCACACATTAGAGTCTTCAAATATAACATTATCTGCTACCTCGCATGGCTCTAGTGTACTTTTCTCAACATGGGCATCATCAACAGAAATATGCTCGAATGATTGGCTCTCCACTTTTAGCTCCTCAATTTGGCGTATAAGCTCCTTTTCAGCTTCTGACAACTCATTACTATTTTGTTGGGCGATAGACGCAACAACCTTTGCATTTAATTTATCTTGCAAGTCGTGAATAGTAGTGACGAATTTATAGATCCCTTGTCCCAGTTTAGATCTTCCCTCTATAAAGTGTCTCATCCCATCAGTAAGTTCCTCATGTTGAGCTTCATATATTTCTAACTTTTCAGCCTGTTCTGCCAGCCAAGTTTGGCTCAAAATCTCCTCTTTTTCAAAAATTTTCTCTTGCTGGTACTCGCTCTCTTCATTCAATTCTTCCATATTGGCCTTCATTCTTGTGATTGCTGCCCTCATTCTTTTCATATCTTTTTTGAGTTCATCCTGTTGCTCTGCTACTTGCCTCAGAATATCCCTAATATATGCATCAGGCTCCATATCCTGCACTTCATTGCCCCTATCAAACTCAGAAATATCATTAGAAAGATCATAATAAGGGCTCAGAGAAGGATGAACAAAATTAGGACAACCATCCCAATGGCCATCTTGACCACCACACATATTACAAATATTCCACTCAAAGGATTGAGATTGTGCGCACAACTCGCTCCTGGGAACATTCTGACAATTTTTCCACCAGTGGGGTCCTCCACAATATGGACAAGGATCATCAAAATAAGAATAACCATCATTCGAACAATTTTTATTCCAAGATGCCATGCTAAAATAAATAAAAAATACTAACTAAAATAAAATAATAAAAAAAACATGAATAGATAAAAAAAAATGTCTAATCTAGAAAAATAGCAAATTTCTAAGTCCCCGGCAACGGCGCCAAAAACTTGTTGCGACCAAACACACTCACGCAAGTATACGCGGTCGTCAAGTAATAAAGTGACTAAAAGTCGGATGTCGAACCCACGAGGACTTATGATTAGCTATTAACTAAATTAGCCTATCTTAATTATCTAAACAAGAATTAAATCTAAAAATATTTTATTCTAACTAATTAAATAAGAAAAATATAAATAATAAACTTTGAACAGAGAAAGAGCAGATTTTAATGATATCAATGTAATGAAAACGATCTAGGGTTATGGGCTATCTAACAATCCTATTGTATTCTTCAATTGAATTGACCGACTAATTTATCTAGCTTATTGGTTGACAGGGTTAATGCTCATAAGAATCTGTCGAGTTCTTACTCGCCTATTCAAGCTAACCTAACGCCTATATGTCTATGGAGTTAGAATCAACAAGAACGCATTTATAATTCCTGTAAATCAACCAAGCAAGGCAATTAGGTATATGTCTATCCTAACTACGAATCCGTTCCCCGATGCCCGAGTTCAAGAACTTGCCCTACTCAATCCTATATGCAATATAGAATTCCCACTTTCGAGTTCAATTCTAGATTCGTAGATAATATTCAATTGGTGATCAAGCAATTAAATAATTAAGTGCAAGATTGAATAAATAAACTAATATGATAAATCAAGAAGTCAAAATCAATATCCGAATAACAATAGTCATGAAAGAACCACAACCCTAGAACGTGAAGTTTAGCTCCACATAGACATGGTAGCCAAACAACAAATCATATAAAGAAACATAAAAATTACTAAATTTGGTGGGAGAAAGATGGAACTTGATGAATTCCGGCCTCCACAGCTTTGTCGTGGCTTTTTTTCCCCTTCCAAATATGTTCGATGACCTAAAAGAGGCGTTTTTGGCTTATATATTGCGTACCAAAGTCGTGGGCCAAAGTTCTCCTATTTCTAATCCAAATCAGCTTCAGGGATTGATGCTAGGGTGGATGCGTCGCATCCACCTCGTCCTCCACTTCTCAGCTTCGGATGCTACGGTGGACGCTATGGGCCGACTTCACTGCTAAGGGTGCACGAAATCTGATCTTTTTCTAGATTGGATGCGACGCATCCAATCTCTCTTCCTCTACCTAGAGCACCTTTTATTCATATTTTTGCACTCCAAACACCCTAATTCACCACACACAACTCAATTAGTCATAAAACCAATAATTAAACCATGTTGGGCATTTTAAAGATCAAATAACATCAAGAAGCGGTTAAAACATGGGTAAAGTAACATCAACACATATCGAAATATGCCAAACATCACCATACAAAGACTTTTGTAACTTGTAAACTTTGGATTGATCCCCCTTGCTAGCAAAACCAGGAGGTTGTACCATGTACACTTCCTCAACCAGATCCCCTTGGAGAAAAGCATTAAAACATCCATTTGGTGTAGATGCCAACCATACATGGCAGCCATGGACAAGACAGCTCGAACAGTTACCATCTTGACCACAGGAGAAAAGGTCTCCTGATAATCCAAGCCTTCTTGTTGAGTATACCCTTTAGCCACTAATCTGGCCTTGTATCTCTCAACCTCACCTTTGGCATTATATTTCACCTTATATGCCCATTTGCATCCAATAGCCCTCTTCCCGGCAGGCAACTCCACAAGGGACCAGATATTGTTATCCATAACTACTTAAATCTCCTGATTCATGGCAGTCACCCAATGTGTATCATGCACAGCTTCAGCATAAGTCTCAGGTTCTTTGATGGTTGAGTAATTGCAGATGGAATCAAGATATGAAGCAGAAAGAGAGGTATAAGATATATAGTTAGAGATAGGGTACAAGCAAGATGCTATGGTGCGATAACTTGGCAGAGGGCCATGCACAAAATCATTCAGCCAACCAGGGGGTCGGAAGTCCCTAGCAGATCTCTTAGGCTGGTGAGGAGACCCTATGTGAGGAACAATTGGAGTCCCTGCTATAGGATAATGAGGGGAACTTCCTATATGATGTGGGGAAGTTGTGTAGCCTTGGGATACAGTAGGATTGTTGCCTTCTGTGTTCACTAACAATTCTGCAGGAACTAGTTGTTCTAGACTTGGTTCTGAACCTGGTTCTATGCAAGTTGTTTGACTAAGACCATCAAAAGCAATAGAAGGACAGTGATATGGCACTGTGGTACCTACTACTAAATGAGAAGACATAAAAGGAAAAACATTCTCCTTGAAAACTACATCTCTACTAACAAAAAAAGGTTTTATGTGTGAGACTATAAAGTTTATAGCCCTTTTGTGTGCTGGAATACCCCATGTGGACTGTTGCTTCAGCTCTAGGACTGAATTTGTCACCTTTGGAACCAGTAATAGTGGCATAAGAAAGGCTACCAATAACCCTCAAGTGTTTCAGATTAGGCTTTCTCCCATAAAACACTTCAAAGGGTGACTCCCCATTTAAAGCAGAAGATGGTATCCTATTAATCAAGTATGCTGCATTGGCTGCTACCTCATTATTTTTATCTTTGTTGAGCAGTTTTAGGATTTGACTGTATTGTTCGTGGGAGAAGAACATAGGCATGGCCCTTGCATTATGTGCTTCTCCTGTATCTAAGTGTTCCTTGACCAAATATAGCATTATTTATCATTCCTTGACTATGAGCCTGAGATGTGGAACCTTGGCAATGATCAGCATTAGAAAAACTCTGCCTGTGTTCTCCTGGAGTAAAACCATAGCCTTTATCAACAACATTGCGTCCTTGAAAATGACCCCTAGTGAAGCTCTGACTTGGAGTCATATTTATGTGCTTATTTTGTGTCCCACCAAAGGATGTGGCATTAACTGCTATCCCTTTCTTCTTTCTGCCCTTGAAGTCTAGAGGATATACAACAAGTTGATAGAAATTTTCTTTACTGTGACCTTTCATCTTGCAATATTCGCATTGCAGATTGAAATTTCTCTTAGGTTTTTGTCGGGGTCCTTTGGCACTCCATAAAGCTGTAATATTATTTCCTTCTATTATTGAACTAATCCTACCATTCGAAGTCAATTGTCTTTCATTCTCAATAATCATGGTGTATGCCTGATTTAGTGTAGGCTCAACTATTTTCATGAGAATTTGGCACCGTGCTTGGTCATTGGAATCATTTAAACCACTGAGAAACTGAAGCATACGCTGTTAAAGAAAGTGCTCAACACTCTCTTTGGACTTAGCACACCCACAATTTGGGGAAGGCACCATGGCATCATATTCTACCCATAGTTCCTTTAATTTTGTAAAATATAGCGAAACAAAGTCTGTACCTTGAGAAATTGTCGCAATTTTGCGATGCAACTAGAAAATACGTACTCTATTGACCTTGTCTAATCGCTCTCGCAAATCTTCCCACACAAATATGCATAAGAGGTATAGACTATTCCACTAAGAAGATGCGGTGCAACTGTGTTTATGATCCATGGGAGTACTATAGCATTGCAAGTCTCCCAATGTTCATGTTATTCATCCTTGAATGAATCCTTCCTACATGTCCCAGTTACAAAGCCTAACTTGTGTTTGGCTTGTAGTGCTATATGCATCGATCTACGCCGCTACATCGATCCTTCCGATGGATGCACAAAAAGTGGGTGGGTATGGTCGAATTTTGGTTCAATTGTTACGTTACCGGTTCCTACAGCCGCTACATTTGTCTCATCTCCAATTTCCATTGTTCTCCTAGCTGAATTAGGGGAGAAATTCAAGCCCTAATTTTCCAACAAGCTATTGTAGAACAAACCTTCATAATTCAGTGAGATCGCAACATCACTTATCTTGAGAGAAGGAAATAAGAGATGATTTGAGTGTTGATCATGTCTCAAAGCTCTGATACCATGTTAAGAGCTTAGAAGCTCGACAATGGAGTATTTGTGAAGAGAGAAATGAGATAAAGTACAGAGAGAGAATATTCTAGAATCTGGGAAATTATCTGTATTTGCTCTGCTCACTATTGTGTACACTATACACTTTTATATACAAATCTAATACTCTTGCCTAATGCAACTAACTCCAGCTGTATGCTAGCTGTACATCATTAATTATATCTACTAATCTAACTGACTAACTAACAATCAGCTGAACTACCCTCAATATTATTCAGCAAGACAATGCAAAAATGCATATTCGACATGACGATTAAGAATTTTCCCGAGTAGCGAAGCAAGATGGATTTGATATATGGTTAATGTATCAACCACCGAATTCTCCAAACCTTAATGTTTTAGACTTAGGATTTTTTTCGAGCCATCCAGTCCTTACAGTGTCACGACCCAAAATCTCACATGTCGTGATGGCGCCTATCTCAATACCAGGCAAGCCAACAATCCCAAAATCACCAAAATTCTTTAAGTTTGAAAATATAATAAATAAGCTTAAGAGGAAATCTGACAATTTCTGATACCAAATACAGAGTTTTTATACAATACACTCCCAAAATCCGGTGTCACTGAGTACATGAGCATCTAAATAATAACATAGTCTGATTGATAAAACACTGTCTGGAAATATAGAACAGTACAGATAATTGAAAGAAAAAAGAGCCAAGGTCTGCGGGCGCCAAGCATCTACCTCGATAGTCTCTAACGAAAAATCTCCAAAATCTAACAACCGTCGTATCCGGAAGTACCTGGATTTGCACACAAAGTGCAGACTCCAGTATGAGTACAACCGACCCCATGTACTCAATAAGTAACAAGACTAACCTTTGGGCTGAAAGTAGTAACGAGCTCAACAGGTACAGTCCAATATGAAATAACAGTACAGAAATATAGGCATGTTTTCAAGTTCAACAGATAAACTCAATACAAGTGAAATAAACCAACTCTGTATGATATGAGGAATATGACATCTCTATATCTACATGTCAATGTACATGCTGTATATGGTATACTACCATGGAAGAATCATGTACTCGCACTATTAGAGTACTATGGAAGCATCGCGTACTCACACTCTCAGAGTACTCAATCACTCAGTATTGTACGGGCGGGTCCAGCCGAGGGAAGGTCCATCCCTCAATATAAATAGCAACTGACAGTCAGTCACTCAGTACTGTATATGGCCAGTCCAGCCCTGATATAAATGTAAAAGGCAACTCCACGCCCTAGGAAGTCCATCCCAGATGTAAATATATAAAGCAACTCCATGCCCTGGGAAGTCCATCCCAAATATAAATAAATAAGGCAACTTCATCCCAAATGTGAATATATATATATATATATAGCAACTCCATGCCCAGGGAACTCCATCCCAAATATATTTTCCATTGCGCTCACTGTGTGGAATGCAGACTCCGGAAGGGCTCCTTCAGCCCAAGAGCTATAATAAATCAGGTCCAGGCATAAACTTAATAAAATATGTTGCGGCATAAAACCCGATCCCATAAATATAACTCACAATCAGGCCCTCGGCCTCACTCAGTCATTAACCACTCCAGTCTCTCGGGCTCATAATTTCATCAGCCCGACATAATGATATGATGTATCAATGAATGGCAACAGAGACTAAGATATGATATGCAAATAATCCATGTTACTGAGTACAAATTACATTTTTTTAAAACAATTAATTTAACAGTAATATGACCTCTGTGGATCCCAAAATATTGGTACATGGCCTAAGCCTGATTTTTAACATGCTTCTCAGTTCAATTTCTTTAACACATGAAAGTACATGGATAATGCCAAGATTACTTGAATACACAATTCCACAGAATCAATTACGTCATAATTTCTACGGTGCATGCCTACACGCCCGTTACCTAGCATATGCGTCACCTCCAGACAATTTTGTAATATGTAATTCGGAAATCTATACCCTCAGAACCAAGTTTAGAAGTGTTACTTACCTCAAACCGTGCAATTCATTATTCCAATAAGCCTTTTCCTTGCAAATTGGCCTCCGAACGTCTAGTATCTAATCACAAATAATTCGATACAGTCAACACAAATTTTAGGAACCAATTCCATATAAAAATACTAACATTTCCAATTAAAATCCGAAATTAATCTAAAACATAAACAGTGAGGGCCCACATATCGGAACCCGATAAAAATTACAAAATATGAATGTTCATTCAACCACGAGTTCAACCATACTAAATTTATCAAATTCCGACATCAACTCGACCTTCAAATCCTCAACTAAGGCCTCGAATTATGTGTAAATAATTGACCGGATGATGAATCATGTGTAAACAACCCCAGAATGGAATTTTGATGGTTCCAATAGCTGCGTATGATGATTTCGGAAAATATGAATCGCACCCTAATTCAAGCTTAACGAAAACTAACGAATTCTAACTTCTACATTCGATGCCGAAACCTATCAAATCAAGTCCGATAGACCTCAAATTTTGCACAAAAGTCATAAATGACATAACGAACCTATTCCAATTTCTAGAATCGGATTTCGACCCTGATATCAAAAAGTCAACTCCCGTTCAAACTTCCAAACTTTCAATTTCTTATTTCCGCCATTTCAAGCCAAGTTTAACTACAGACCTCAAAATAAATATCCGGACACACTCCTAAGTCCGAAATCACCATACGCAGCTATTGGAACCATCAAAATTCCATTCCGGGGTTGTTTACAAATAATTCATCATCCGGTCAATTATTTCAACTTAAGTTTTAAATCTTGGAACTAAGTGTTCCAATTCATTCTGAAACCTCCCTGACAAGTCACATAATTATAATTGAGCATGAAATATTCAGTAAATGGGGGAACGGGACTGTAATACTCAAAATGACCAGCTGGGTCGTTACATTCTCCCCCTCTTAAACAAACGTTCTTCCTCGAACGGGTTTAGAATTATACCTGAAGTCTCAAATAGGTGTGGATATTTGCTCTACATCTCCCGCTCAGTCTCCCAGGTAGATTCTCCGACTGGCTGGCCTCTCCACTGCACTTTCACTGAGGCTATGTTCTTTGATCTCAGCTTTCGAACCTGCCGATCCAAAATAGCCACCGGCTCCAATCCTAAGTCAAATTACCATCCAGTTGAACTGTGTTAAAGTCCAAAACATGAGACGGATCTCCGACATACTTCTGGAGCATAGATACATGAAACATCAGATGAACACCCGATAGACTAGGTGGTAATGCAAGTTTATAAGCCATCTATCCAATCCTGTCAAGTACCTCAAAAGGACCAATATACCGAGGACTCAACCTGTCATTCTTCCCGAATCTCATAACACCCTTCATAGGTGAAATGCTAAGTAGTACCTACTCTCCTACCATGTAAGCAACATCACGAACCTTCCGGTCAGCATAACTCTTCTGTCTAGATTGCACCGTGCGAATTCGATCTTGAATCAATTTAACGTTTTCCAAAGCATCTTGAACTAAGTCAGTACCCAATAGCCTAGCCTCACCCGGATCAAACCAACCTACCGGAGACCGACACCATCTCCCATACAAAGCTTCATATGGAGCCATCTGAATGCTCGATTGGTAGCTATTGTTATAAGCAAACTCTACTAGTGACAGAAACTGATCCCAAGAACTCCCGAAATCTATAACACAAGCGCGTAACATATCTTCCAATATCTGAATAGTGTGGTCGGAGTGTCCGTCTGTCTGAGGGTGAAATGTTATACTCAACTGAACCTGTGTGCCTAACTCTCGCTGCACTACTCTCCAAAACTGTCATATAAACTGTGTGCCTCAATTTGAAATGATGGACACTGACACACCATGAAGGCGAACAATCTCGCAGATATAGGTATCCGCTAACCACTCCGAGGAATAAGTAGTACCAACTAGAATAAAATGTGCGGACTTGGTCAACCTATCCACAATCTCCCAAATATCATCAACTTCCTCGAAGTCTGTGGGAGACCAACTATGAAGTCTATGGTGATACGCTCCTACTTCCACTCCTAAATTTCAAGGCTCTGAAGTAGCCCGGTCTCTGATGCTCGTACTTCACCTGCTGACAATTTAAACACCGAGCTACAAACCCCACTATATCTTTCTTCATCCTTCTCCACCAGTAATGCTGCCTAAAGTAATGATACATCTTGGCGGCACCCGGATGAATGGAATACCACGAACTGTGGGCCTCCTCAAGAATCAACTCACGCAGTCCATCTATGTTTGGTACATAAATCCGACCTTGCATCCTCAACATCCCATTATCTCTAATAGTAACATCTTTGGCATCACCGTGCTGAACTGTGTCCTTAAGGACAAGCAAATGGGGGTCATCATACTGACAGCTCTCTGATGCGGTCATATAAAGAAGACTGAGAAACCACACAATCTAGAACCCGATTGGGCTCCGAAACATCTAATCTCACGAACTGATTGGCCAAGGCCGGAACATCTGTTGCAAGCGGCCTATCACTAATACGAATAAATGCAAGGCTGCCCATACTCAATGCCTTCCTACTTAAGGCATCGGCTACCACATTGGCCTTTCCGAGATGATACAAAATAGTAATATCATAGTCCTTTAGCATCTCCAACCATCTACATTGTCTCAAATTTAGATCCTTCTATTTGAATAAATGTGAAGACATCGATGATCTATAAATACTTCACAAGACACACCATAGATATAGTATCTCCAAATCTTCAATGCATGAACAATAGCTGGCAACTCTAAATCATGAGCATGGTAGTTCATTTCATGTGGATTCAACTGGCGCGAAGCATAAGCAATTACTCTACCCTCCTGCATTAAGACACACCCAATACCAATCTGAGAAGCATCATAATATACAGTATAAAAAACCGATGTTGAAGGCAAAACTAGAACTGGAGTTATGGTCACGACAGTCTTAAGTTTCTAAAAGCTCTCTTCACACTCATCTAACCACCTGGATGGAGCACCCTTCTGGGTCAATTTAGTCATAGGAGCTGCAATAGACGAGAAACCCTCCACAAAGCAACGATAATATCCGGCCAAGCCGGGAAAACTCCAAATCTCTGTAGCTGAAGATGGCTTGGGCCAACTTTGAAATGCCTCTATCTTCCTTGGATCTACACAAATGTAACGACCCGACCGGTTATTTTACTTTCTAGAACAATGTTTCCCTAAATAAGACTCCTCGTACGTGCTTTTACTATTTTATGACTTGCGCAGATGGTTAGTTCGGGATTTGAAAGGGTTCAGGTTGAAATCAGAACACTTGGTTCCTTAGTTGGCTTTAAAAGGCTAAGTTTGACTTCGGTCAATATTTTACGTAAACGGCCTCAGAATCAGGATTTGACGGTTCTAATGGGTTTAAATGATGATTTTGTACTTGGGCGTATGTTCGGATTGGGTTTTGGATGACCCGTGAGCGTTTCGGTGCCTAATAGTGAAAGTTGGCTCTCTAAAGGTTTTAAAGTTCTTTAAATTGTGTTTGGAGTAGGTTTTGGTGTTATTGAGGTCCAATCAAGATTACGAGACTGAGGATAGTTCCGTATGGTGATTTAAGACTTGCAGATAAAATTTGGTGTCATTCTGAGTAGTCTAAGTATGATTCGGTGCGTTGGAACGATTTGGAAACTTGAAGTTCATATTTTGATTCAATTTGGTTTTGGGGTGCGATTCTAGGTTTCGTTATTGTTTTACGCATTTCAAGAGTTCAAGCAAGTCCCTATTATGTTTATGGACTTGTTGGTGCATTTGGACAGGGTCCCGAGTGGCTCGGGTGGGTTTCGGACCCCCAGATTAAAGTTGGAAAAACCAGAAATTCTAGTTCTTCTTTCCCTCATCGCGAACACGGAAGGATACCCGTGTTCACGTAGAAGGATTTCCCCTTCGCGTTGGTATAGGCAGGGCCACGTTCGCGGAGGCTTGGGCCCTTTAGCCTTCGCGTTCGCAGTTGGAGGGTCGTGTTCGCGTAACAGCCTGGACCTGGGCTACCCAGTTGCCCTTCGAGTTCGCGTGCCAAGCCCCGAATTCGCGTAGAGCCTTTTTCTGGGCTCCTCATGTTTTGCCTTTGCGATCGCGTGTTCTTGGCCACGATCGTATATAAAGACCCCTCAGCAGTGTCTTGTTTTAAATCGGAACTTAGGCTATTTTGAGCTCATTTATTGCACTCTTAGGCGATTTTGGAGCTTTAAAGAGGGGAATTTCAACCTAACTTTTGAAGGTAAGTAATTTCTACCTAATGTGAGTTTAATACATAGATTATGGGTAGATTTTAACATGTAAATTTGTGAAAATCATGGGTTTAGATGAAAATCTAGGTTTTGATTAAAATGGGATTTAACTACGGATATAGTTATGGAATTTAGTGAAAATTATATATTTGAGTTCATGAGGTTATGGGTAACAATTGTTTTCAAACATTTTCGGAATCGGGCACGTGGGCCCGGGATGAATTTTAGGAATCCTTCAATTGGGGTTGGGTAATCACTTTAATGGTTAGAATATGAACTTTTGAACATACATTGATTTATTTATACAACATTTGACTAGTTTCAGATTGTTCGGCACCGAGTTGAGGCTTTAGAGTGAATTGGAGGCCGGAAAGTGAGCTTTGAGACGAGGTAAGTCTCTTTTATAACCTTGTAAGAGGAAATTTACCCAATAGGTTATTTGAATTAATATGTGCTTCTAATTGTGGTGGCTACGTATGCACGAGGTGACGAGAGTCCGTGTGTAGCTACTAATTATGCTTATGTCCGGGTTGTTTAGGACCCAAATCATGTAATACTTGCGATGTTTGCACCCTACTTGTTAATTTAAGTGCTTAAATCATATTGGAACTTGATAAAGGAATTCTAAAGGATCGAATTTCATTTACTTGAGTTTTTGACGGGTTACTTGACCGTTAATAAGAGTTGGTGCTTCTTTGTATATTAGCCTCTTAATAATCCTTGAATCGGTTGTTTATAAATGTCACGCCCCAATAATCGAGGAGCACGACCGGTGCTCAACCGAGTGAACCCGGCCGAGCAAGCCTGTTTGATTTCCTTCTACCCAACTCATCCATGAATGGAGATAATACATATTTTCATTAATTAGACAAAAACGTAATCATGTCTACAATACAAATTCATTACCAATAGTTTTCATTATTTTTTAAGTCTAAATTCCACGCATTTTTTATAATCTGAAGTAGAAATAGTAATTCAACCACAACATAGCATAGTTTGTCTTTACCAGTACCAATACACAACCCACACTATGTCTACAGAGCCTATATAGATAAAGAAGAGTACAATGATAATGCCGGCAACAAGGCCCCGACTATACCTCAACCATAATACATAAAGAACAAAAGATACATGACCCCAGGATGAAGTGGGGCTCACCAAGTCAGCTGGGAAGAAGGTGTACTGCTATCACTGATCAATATCTCCTGCTGTGGAACCACCTACATCCATTTAAAGATGCATCGCCCCTGACAAAAGGGACGTTAGTACTATCGAATAGCACTAGTATGTACAACTAAACACCCTCTCAATAGAATGACAAATAATACAAACAAGATTATCATAATATCAATGAAAGCCTTAATCAACATCAAACCTCAATTTAGAATCAAGACAGTGTTCAAATTTATTTCCATATCTCACGTTGGGAGATATTTAGTATCGATATACCATTGTCCACAATACCATTATTCATAAAACCAGTACCACCGTACTCTCAGCACGGAGTCCGATCACGACCCGATCGGCTAGGCTATCTCATTAGAGACATCAACCACAAATACTCTCAATATCAATGCCATCGTCTTTAACACAGAGTCCGATCACGACCCGACCGGCTAGGATATCCATTAGGGACATCGACCACAATCATAATTTCAATTACAATTTACAGCACAATCACCACCATGTGTGCGGCATGATGTCCGATCACGACCCGATCGGCTAGGCTGTCTTTCACATCTTACAATTTACTTTCACATTTTTTCATTTCATGGGCACTAATGGCCAGAATTATAAGATCATTCTTGGCACGTTGGCCATGTTTAGTATTTCATGCTCACCTTTTCAATTTCAACTATCATCATCACCATCAACAACAAATACAATTCAAATCAAGGTGTGTAGTATACATGTGAGCAATTTAGAGTCTAAGGCACATAGAGATATTTCACAAAATTTGGCATAATAGCCTTCGTTTGAACTTGACTTGAAGTCAAAACATTATTAATTCACATCCCATATTTTAACACAACCTCAATTGATAACAGAACATGAATAAATCATTTGGGGATACTTGTTGAACATACATCTTTCAACCCAATCTTACTTGGAATAGCCAATTTTATAATGAACCACTCGGAACTTACATAATTCACATGAATATCGTAGGATCCAATTCTAGGACAAGAATTTAGCCAACATACCACAATTGAGCTTCCTTAAACTCTAAAATGTTCCGGAATTCTTAGCAACTTCAATCTATTGTAGAAATATAACAAATTGAATCAAAATTAGGAAGATGATTATGGTTCTAGCTCATTTGAGCATTTTATCAAACATTAGGCGTGCATTAAGGTTTCAAGGTCCTTTTATGGAGGATTCCATCATCCCACAACCCAATCTTTACCATTCTTAGCTCAACAATCTTCCTACACCCTTTGATAACACATGCATGTAAAATAAACAACTCTCATGCCCAAAAATTATCTTGTTAATTACCCATTTTCAGATAATTTCGAAATTAGGGGTTAGGGTGTAGAATCTTACCTCTAGGATGAAGACCTAGTGAGTTTCCCTTCTTAATCTTCCAAAACTTGGGCAAGAATTGAAGAACAATTATTGAAGAACACCTTCTCACTCTAGGGCACTCTCCTTCACTCTAAAATGTCTGATTATAGCTCAAAAATGGCTCAAAGAGTGTATTTAACGAAATAGGGTCGGGTTTTAAAAACCCAAAAATGAAGCCCTGGAACAGGTTCTGCGATTGCATAATCAATATGCGGACCGCATATCGGTCGCATAATTGCTGACCAAAATGACCAGAAATCGGCCTATGTATGCGGTCACTATGCGGTCCGTATAACTATTCTGCGGCCGCATAATGCACCGCAGAACATTTATGCGATCGCATAATTGACCGCATAATTACTTCCAGCCTGACCCTCTTCTGCCTCACTTCTGCGGCCATTATGCGGCCCGTAGAGTGATTCTGCGGTCGCATAATGGATCGCAGAAACGCACTTTTCTGCCAAAACTTTTCCTTTATTTTCCAGTGAATTGTTCAACCCAAAAAGTCTGAGTCGCAGCTCGCAAGCTCGCTGCGAAAAATTTCTACAATCTTCAAACACGTCAGCCTAGTTCGGCACCAGGAAACATTATATTTATTTTGCAAAAAATTTACGGGGCCTTACAATAAAGTACCTTCTCTTCTTGTGGAGTGGACCGAAAGCCTCGGCAGTAGAATAGATGGATCTATGGTTTATGCCATTCAACCCTCGGCAGTGCACAGTTTATATATTTGTATGTTGGATCGGGCCGTACGACCTCGGCATAATTCGTGTGTAATAATACTTGGAGTTTAATTATACTTGATATTGTTTCATTGGCTTGAGAGGTTAAAGTGTTAAATGATGGAAATTTATTTGGGATGCACTGTTAGTGGGACAATTGTTTATCTATTTCTTGTTATAGAGTTTTCAGCTTTAATTATGTAGCCCATGCTTAATTATAATTTCGGTATTTTTATTATTAGCCCACAGTAAGTGTCGAAGTCGACCCCTCTTCACTACTTCTTCGAGGTTAGACTAGATACTTACTAGGTACATGTTGTTTATGTACTCACGCTACACATCTGCACTAATCGTGAAGGATCTGAGGTAGGTGCATCTGGTTATCATTCCGGCGCACATCCTTGATTCCACGAGACTTTGCGGTGAGCTACCTTCCGAGCCGGTTCTGCAGCACCCGAAGTCTTTCTTTTGCTTTTATTTTCTGTCTATTTCACTTCAGACAGTAGTGTAGTATTTTTGTATATTCTACTAGTATCGCATACACTTGTGACACCAGGTCTTGGAGATTATGCTAGTAGACACTTGTTGATTTTTGAGTAATTACTTCATCCCATTTGCTTTTAAAATTGTTTACTTTCTTATTTTATTAACTTTTTCACTTCTTGTTTATTGAATAATTAAAAATCAACTATTTCAAAATCCTAAAAGAAAAGATCACATGGTTAGTTCACTGTTGGCTTGCCTAGTGGTAAAGTTGGGCGCCATCACGGCCTATAGGAGAAATTGGGTCATGACAACATGGTATCAGAGCACTAGGTTCATGTAGGTCTCACAAGTTATAAACATGCCTAATAGAGTCTTGCAGATTGGTACGGAGACGTCCTTACTTATCTTCGAGGGGCTATAGGGTGTTAGGAAACTACTCGTTCTTCATCTCTTATCGTGCAGTTAATGTTATACTAAGTATCATTCTCTTATTCTCTCACAGATGGTGAGAACGCACACAGTGCATGTTCCAGACCTAGGAGGAGCTGCTCCCTTTGTTGCTAGAGGCCGATGCAAAGGCCGAGTGTGGGCTCCAGTCCATGGCAAGAACGAGGACGTCCTAGGGTTGCTCCAACTATGCCACCAGCGGATCCAGTAGAGGATCCCATTATTGAGGAGCATGTGAGGCACCTACAGTAGAGCCAACCCCAGTAGATTTTATGTCCGCACCAGGCTTTTAGGAGGTCATGGGTCGTATGCCACGGTTCATGGACACTATGACTCAGGCTGGTTTATTTCCAGCGGACCCAGCCACATCTCAGGCGGGAGGGGGTGCACAGACCCTTACAGCTCAGGCTCATGGGCATGAAGCTGCCATGTACCAGACCCCGGGCACACTACCCGTTGGAGGAGCCCATCTAGTGGCAGCAGCCATACCTGAGCCCAGACCAGCTGCGGTCAGCGAGCCGCAGAAGCTATTGGACAGATGGACCAAGCTACACCTTTCTGTCTATGGAGGTGAGCGATATGAGGATCTCCAGGACTTCATTGATCGGTGCAGGAACAAACTGCACAACATGAGGATATAAGAGACCCACAGGGTGGATTTTACTACTTTCTAGCTGTAGGGCAGGGCCCATAGATGGTGACAGTCTTATTTTTTGGGCAGATAAGTAGGTTCTCTTCTCTTGACTTGGACCAGTTCACACGTACCTTTATGGATAGGTATACTCCACCCTCTCAGAGGGAAGAGTTGCGATTTTAGTTTGAGCAGCTCCAGCAGGGTGACAAGATTCTCTGAGTTATCTCACCATGCACTTATGATACTTCCTACTGTGGCGGAGAGAGTACAGAGGTTTGTTGCGGGGTTGCGCTCAGGTATTTAGGCTACTATGGCCCGAGAGGTTGAGATGGGGACTTCTTACCAGCTAGTTGTGGAGATAGCTCGGAGGATTGCGGGTTATTGTCAGCGGGGCTGAGAGAAGATGCCGCGGGACAAGCGCTTTCGTTATTCTAGAGGATTCAGTAGTGCTCCTTCTGGGGGCAGAGGTCCGTTTGGGAGAGGTCATCCTAGCAAGCCCACATATCCAGCACCGCTGCCTCCTCGGGGTACTCTAGTGTGACCTTACTGCCCACCAGATATTCAAGGTTCTTCCAGTGGGTATTCAGGCCATCAGGGTCAAGCTTCAGGTCAGCAGTCCACCATACCGAGAGGTTGTTTCAAGTGCGGGGATCTCAGTCATGTGCGGAGGTTTTGCCCCAGGCTTCGGGGTTAGGCAGTGCAACAGGGTCAGCAGACCCATGATTACAGCACTAGCTGTCTGGCCGCCTAGGGGCGGAGGCCAGGCGGGTAGGGGCCGTCCTAGAGGTGGAGGCCAAGCAGGTAGAGGACGACTAGTTACAGATTAGTCAGGTGGAGGCCAGCCAGTCGGCGCTTCAGCTAGATTCTATGCTTTTCCGGCCATACCAGATGCAGTGGCCTCAGATGCCGTGATCATAGGTATTATTTCTGTCCGCGGTAGGGATGCTTCGGTATTATTTGATTTAGGGTCTACCTATTCATATGTGTCATCTATGTTTGCTCATTTCCTGGATGTTCCTCGTGAGTCCTCGAGCACTCCTGTTTATGTGTCCACTCCTGTGGGTGATTTTGTTATTGTTGATCGGATTTATCGGTCATGTGTTGTCAAATTCTGTGGTTATGAGACTAGAGCGGATCTTCTGTTGTTGGATATGACCGACTTTGAGGTCATCCTGGGCATGGACTAGTTATCTCCATATCACGTCATCCTTGATTGACATGCTAAGACTGTTACCTTGGCGATGCGAGAGTTTCCTAGATTGGAGTTGAAAGGGTCGTCTGTTAGTGCATCTAGCCGGGTTATCTCTTTTCTAAAGGCTCGACATATGGTCGAGAAGGGTTGTTTGGCTTATGTAGATTATGTTCGGGATACTACTATAGAGGCTCCGACGATTGATTCAGTGCCTGTAGTCCGGGAGTTCTCCGATGTGTTTCCTTGTGATCTTCCAAGCATGCCACCATATCGTGATATCGATTTATGTATTGACTTGGCTCCAGGTACCCAACCTATATCTATCCCAATACACCGCATAGCTCCGAAAGAGTTGACAGAGTTGAAGGAACAACTTGAGGAGTTGCTAGCAAAGGGGTTCGTCAGACCAAGTATATCGCCTTGGGGTGCACCAGTATTATTTGTGAAGAATAAAGATAGGACTATGCGGATGTACATTGATTACCGCCAATTGAAAAAAGTTACCATTAGAAACGAGTACCCGTTGCCACGTATTGATGATTCGTTTGACCAGTTTCAGGATGCCAGGGTGTTCTTTAAGATCGACTTGAGATTGGGGTACCATCAGTTGAAGATTCGGGATTCGAATGTTCCGGAGACTGCTTTCCGGACTAGATATGGCCATTATGAGTTTCTAGAAATGTCATTCAGTTTGACTAACGCCCCGACAGAGTTTATGGATTTGATGAACAGGGTGTTCAGGCCGTATATTGATTCATTTTTCATTGTCTTCATTGATGACATTTTGATCTACTCGCACAGCATGGAGGAGCACGAGCATCATTTGAGAGTGGTGCTTCAGACCCTGCAGGAACAGAATCTATATGCTAAGTTCTCCAAGTGTGAGTTTTGGCTAGATTCTGTGGAATTCTTGGGGCATGTTGTATCAGGCGAGGGTATTAAGGTTGATCCCAAGAAGATCGAGGCAGTTCAGAGTTGTCCTCGGCCCACCACAGCGACCGAGATCGGGAGCTTCTTAGGGTTAGCATGTTATTATCGCCGGTTTGTGCAGGGCTTCTCATCTATTGTAGCACCTTTGACTAGATTTACCCAGAAGGGTGCTCCATTCCGAGGGGTCTAATGATTGTTAGGCGAGCTTTCAGAAGCTCAAGATGGCCTAGACTACGACACTAGTTCTAGTGTTGCCTTTCGGTTTGGGGATGTATACTGTGTATTGCGAAACTTCACGTGTTGGCTTGGGTTGTGTATTGATGCAGGAGGGGTGAGTTATTGCATATGCTTCACGTTAGCTGAGGCCCCATAAGAAGAATTACCATGTACACGATTTGGAGTTGGCTGCTATTGTTCATGCTCTTAAGATCTGGAGGCATTATCTTTATGGGGTGTCCTATGAGGTTTACACCGATCATCGCGAGTGGATTGAGTTACCAAAGGACTATGATATTACCATTCTTTATCATCTGGTCAAGGTGAATGTAGTTGTGGATGCTTTGAGCTGAAAGGCGGAGAGTATGGATAGCTTGGCATTCATTTCAGCAGAGAAGAGGACACTAGCTATGGACATTCAGTCCCTGGCTAACAAACTTATGCAGTTGGATATTTCAGAGCCCAACCGATTTCTTGCATGTGTCGTTGCTCAGTCTTCACTATTCGAGCAGATCAAGGCTCGCCGGTTTGATGATCCGCACTTGTTGGGTCTCAGAGAAACAGTACTATGGGGTGGTTCCAAGGAGGCTACTATCAGTGAGGATGGTGTTCTGCGACTCCAGGGTCACCCATGTGTTCTTAATGTTGATGGCTTGAGGGAGAAGATCCTAGAGAAGGCCCACAGTTCTCGGTATTTTATTCATCCAGGTGCTACAAAGATGTATCGCGACTTGAGGTAGCATTATTGGTGGCGGCGGATGAAGAAGGACATAGTTGAGTATGTTGTGAGGTGCCTAAATTGCCAACATGTTAAGTATGAGCACCAGAGGCCAGGTGGCCTACTCCAGCAGATAACTATACCTTAGTAGAAGTGGGAGCACATTACTATGGACTTCGTAGTTGGGTTGCCGCAGACCTTATGGAAGTTTGATGCAGTTTGGGTCCTTCTTGACAGGTTGACCTAGTCGGCACACTTCATTCCGGTTGTAACCACGTATACTTCAAAGAGTTTGGCCCAGATTTATATTTAGGAGATAGTTCGGTTGCATGGTGTGCCTATTTCCATCATATCAGATAGAGGCCCTCAGTTTACTTCGCATTTTTGGAGAGCAGTACAGAGTGAGTTGGGGACCCGTGTAGAGCTCAGCACAACCTTTCATCCACAGATCCTGGAGGATATGCTCAGGGCATGTGTGATTGACCTTAGAGGGCAGTGGGATCGATTCTTGCCTTTGGCTGAGTTTGCTTACAACAACAGTTATTAGTCCAGCATCGAGATGGATCCATATGAGGCTTTATATGGTCGGCGATGTCGTTCTCCCATCGGATGATTTGATCCCAACGAGGCTAAGTTATATTGTACTAATTTGGTGAAGGATGCCTTGGAAAAGGTAAAGTTGATTCAGGAGCGACTTCACACAGCACAGTCCAGACAGAAGAGTTACACGGATCAGAAAGCGTATGATTTATCATTTATGGTGGGCGAGAAATTTCTCTTGAAGGTCTCGCCGATGAAGGGAATCATGAGGTTCAGGAAGAAAGGCAAGTTAAACCCAAGGTTTATAGGTCCATTTAAGGTGTTGAGACGAGTTGGGGAGGTTGTTTATGAGCTTGACTTGCCTCCCAGTCTATTGGGAGTTCATCCGATTTTCTGTGTGTCTATGCTGTGGAGGTATCATGAAGATATGTCGCATGTGTTAGACTTCAACATAGTTCAGCTAGATAAAAGCATGGGTAATGAAGAGGAGCCAGTTGCCATTGTTGAAAGGCCGCCAGTTGAGGTCCAAGAAGATTTTTGCGGTAAAGGTTCAGTGGAGGGGCCAACCAGTCGAGGAGGCGACTTGGGAGGCCGAGGAGGACATGCGGAGCAGATATCCACACTTATTCAGCACTCCAGGTATGATTTTAGATCCGTTTGAGGACGAATATTTGTTTAAGAGGTGGAGAATGTAATGACCCAACCGGTCATTTTGGTTTCTAGAACCCTGTTCCCCTAAATATGACTCTACGTACGTGCTTTTACTATTTAATAACTTGTGGGGATGGTTAGTTTGGGATTTGGAAGGGTTCGGGTTGAAATCGGAACACTTGGTTCCTTGGTTGGCTTTAAAAGGCTAAGTTTGACTTCGGTCAACGTTTTGAGTAAACGACCTCGGAATTGAGATTTGACAGTTCCAATGGGTTTGTATGATGATTTCGGACTTGGACGTATGTTCGGATCGAGTTTTGGATGACCCGGGAGCGTTTCGACGCCTAATAGTAAAAGTTGGCTCTTTGAAGGTTTTAAAGTTCTTTAAATTTGGTTTGGGGTAGGTTTTGGTATTATCGAGGTCCAATTGGGATTCTGAGACCGTGAATAATTCTGTATGGTGATTTAAGACTTGCACGCAAAATTTTGTATCATTGCGAGTAGTTTAAGTATGATTCGGCGCGTTTGGGGCGATTTGGAAACTTGAAGTTCATATTTTGATTCAATTTGGTTTTGGGGTGTGATTCTTAGTTTCGTTATTGTTTTACACATAGAGTTCAAGCAGGTCTGTATTATGTTTATGGACTTGATGGTGTATTTGGACAGGGTCTCGAGTAGCTCGGGTGGGTTTCGGATCCTCCAGATTAAAGTTGTAAAAATAAGAAATTCCAGTTCTGGTTTCCTTCTCCGCGAACGTGAAAGGACACTCGCGTTCACGTAGAAGGGTTTGGGGTACTAGGCTGGGGGAATTTTTTCCCCTTCGCGTTTGCGTAGGCAGGGCCACGTTCGCGGTGGCCTGGGCCCTTTGGCCTTCGCACTCGCAGTTGGAGGGTCGCGTTCACGTAACAGCCTAGGCCTGTGCTACCCAGTTTCCCTTCGTGTTCGCGTGCCAAGCCCCGCATTCGTGTAGAGCCTTTTTCTGGGCTCCTCATATTTTTCCTTCGTGATCGCGTATTCTAGGCCGCGATCGCATATAAGGACCCCTAGGCAGTGTCTTGTTTTAAATCGAGACTTAGGCTATTTTGAGCTCATTTATTGCACTCTTGGGCAATTTTGGAGCTTCAAAGAGGGGGATTTCAACCTAACTTTTGAAGGTAAGTAATTTCTACCTAATGTGAGTTTAATACATAGATTATGGGTAGATTTGAACATGTAAAATTTGTGAAAATCATGGGTTTAGATGAAAAACCTAGATTTTGATAAAAATGAGATTTAACCACGAAAATGGTTATGGAATTTAGTGAAAATTATAAATTTGAGTTCATGAGGTTATGGATAACAACTTTCTTCGAATATTTCAGAAATCCGGGCACGTGGGCCTGGGGTGAATTTTAGGAATCCTTCAATTGGGGTTGGGTAATCACTTAAATGGTTAGAATATAAACTTTTGAACATACATTGATTGATTTATATAACATTTGACTAGTTTCAGATTGTTCGGCACCGAATTGAGGCTTTAGAGTGAATTGGAGGCCGAAAAGTGAGTTTTAAGACGAGGTAAGTCTCTTTTCTAACCTTGTAAGAGGGAATTTACCCCATAGGTAATTTGAATTAATATGCGCTTCTAATTGTCACGACCCAAATCGATGGGTTGTGACGAGTGCCCGAGTTCTACCTACCGAACACCCCTAAGCATACGTCTATGATATAAACATGAAATAAGTATAGGTCATGCATAATATCTGACCCCAAACTGCTGAATCATGTGAATAACATACATGATGAGACAAACCCAAAAAGACATATATATACATATACATGCGGAATACAGTAGGGCAAGCCGACAAGGTCACATACTATCCAACTATACATGACTGTCTACAAACCTCGAATAGAGTGTAAATTTGTATAAAGGATGGGATTGGGCCACGTAATGCCCTTATATATATACAAAGGTATTGTACCAAAACCCAATAACAGCTACGGATCAAATGGAGCACACCAACTCTCGCTGAGCTAGGATCCTAAGAAGGGGGACCGTCAGCCTGTCTACCTGCACCTGCGGGCATAAAACGCAGCCCCCCAGGCAATAGGAGTGTCAATACGAATAATGTACCGAGTATGTAAGGCATAAAAATCAATATATAAAAGACATAAAAGAAACATGGAGTAAAGAACTCAACATGTAAGTCTGAATAGCTCTGTGAAAATATTTATAATGTCATATGTATGCATATAAATATCATATCATGCATAGGTATATGCGTACATAACATCATCAAGCCTCTGAGGGCATCCCATCATATCATCTCAGCCTCTGTGGGCGAAATCATAAACGTATATCAGCTGATCAGGTGGTGGTGCATATATAACGCCATAACCTTTCCCCCATACCCCATATACATATATTGTACGCGTATATAACGCCATCTGGTCATGGGTCAATATACATGTATAAATGAATGCAATGCATAATGAAATAAGTCAATAATATCTCTCAAAATGTCATGAGACCCATGAACAGACGATATGATAGTAGGACATATGCGGAATCAAGAACATAGGTAACCCTAGTACTTCTAGAAATAGAATCATTCGTAAACATGGTGTGCTTGCTCGTTTCGTTGTACCATATGGATCATGCCAAAAAGAAAGAAGGGATATAATTAACATACCTTAATTCCATTGAGTCCTTAATACCTTCCAAGAAATTCTTCAAACAACTCAACTCAATCAAACATAACATAAAGAGATTCAAAATCAGTGTTGAGTAAAGGCTATATCCGCAACTTAAACTAGTAGCTCGTTTATGTAAATTTGGGCAGCATCTCCCCTGTAACAAGAGCCTACTCAAATGCCATATACCAACAACAATTACCAGATAAATCCAACAATACATAATTATCAATAACAAGGCACCATATAACAACAACAAGTCACAACTACTTCATAACTTAACTTAACAGTATCATTAACATGATAATGAAGTCAATAATCAATTTATCAACCTTTATTGATATTTAAAAGCTTAAATACAGAAAGTAGGCATTTTAATAACTATTAAATACATTCCAAAACTCAAACTACAAAGAAAACGAGAGGTGATATAGCGATACTTACGTCGTAGGGATCGATTTAATGTTATCGCTTCTTGATTTCGTGCCCGGGATGATAATCTTGTTTGAAGCCCTTGTAGAGAGCTTAAGGGTAAGTTTAGGGGTCTTATTTGTTCGTTCTCTCTGGAAAAATGTAGAAAGAGACGAGATAAGGGATGTAAATATCCCGTTTTCTTAAAAGTCAAAAAGGTGTTACTTGGCACCCTCACATTGTCCCTTCTTCAAACGCTTATATCTTTTTATCCGGTCGCCGTATGATCAAATGGTTAAGACCTTTGGAAACTACATTCCATGACCTTCAATTTGGTATATAATATGTCCCAAAAAGACCCCATATAGCACACGAAATGTATTTCTCAAAAGGCTTTGTTACAGGGCAAATTCTTAGTCGGTTTTTCCGCAACTTTAATCCGATTTTCCCCAAACTTTATATTTTCTATCCAAACATCATATATAGACATTTTATGACTTTAAACTCATTTAAATCATGATTAAAAAGTCTCATATTCATTACTTCACCTTGGGACGCACAGGGTGTAGCAATCTTCCCCCTTAGAAACATTCATCCTTGAATGTTAAACTCCCAGAAATCTATAGAAATTTTGGCCGAGTCTCCTCTGTAACGATACTACTACAAACCTGGCACACAACAAACCCAACAATACAAAGCCACACAGGGCCACAATCATCAATAACACCAATGGCCTCACATGATCAATAACAATAACTAACATAAGAATCAAGTATCATATACGTACCTAAAGGCTGTGATGTCTCAGTCCAATCCTCCTTCGAAAGTGGAAGCAAGTGAGGATACCTAGTCTTCATTTCTTCTTCAGCTTCCCAAGTCATCTCCTCTACATTATTGTTTCTCCAAAGTACTTTAACCAAAGCTACATCCTTAGTTCTTAATCTTTGAACTTGTCTATCTAGTATATCAATGGGAGCTTCTTCATATGATAGCTACTCTGTAACCTGAACATCGTCAAGTGGAATGACTTTAGAGGGATCTCCAATACACATACAGATCATAGTCACATAAAAGACTGGATGTATAGACTCCAAGTTGGAAGGCAAGTCTAACTCATATGCTACTTGTCCTATTCTGCGTATAATCTTATAAGGTCCAATGTACCGAGGGCTAAGCTTTCTTTTTTACCAATAACACAGGTGCTCCCCACGGTGATGTACTGGGTCCGATAAAGCCTTTTTCAAGCAAATCCCTCAGTTGTTCTTTCAACTCTCTCAGCTCTGCAGGTGCCATTCTATACAGAGGAATAGATATCGGATGGGTATCTGGTAATGTATCAATAGAAAACTCAATCTCCCACTCTAGCGGAAGGCCTGGAAGCTTATTGGAAAAAGCATCGGGAAACTCATTAACCACTGGGATAGACTGAAGTGTCGGTGATTCTGCTTTCACATCCTATACCCGAACTAAGTGATAAATATAGCCCTTTCTGATCATCTTCCTTGCCTTGAGATAGGAAATAAATCTACCTCTTGGCGATGCAGTATTACCTTTTCACTCCAGAATTGGCTCCCCTGGAAACTGGAACCGAACCATCTTTGATCTACAATCAACGTTAGCATAACAAGCCAACCAATACATACCCATTATAACATCAAATTCCACCATATCTAACTCAATCAGGTCTGCTACTGTAGAATGACGATGAACTACTACTATACAGTCTTTATATACCCGTCGAGCTATTACTGGATCCCCAATAGGTGTAGACACCTCAAAAGGTTCAATCAACTTAGGTTCTATCCCAAGCTTACTAGCAACCAACTGAGTGACATACGATAAGGTGGAACCTGGATCAATAAATGCATATACATCATATGAGGAGATTGATAGTATACCTGTAACAAAATCAGGTGATGACTCATGATCCTGTCGACCCGCTAATGCATAAATATGGGTCTAAGGACCGCTCGATCTAGATGCTCCACTTCTGCCTCTACCACGACCAGCTAGTGCATGTGAACCTTGCCTAGGGGGGCGTACTGATGATGACAAACTGGCTACAGATCTCTCTGGCTGAACTATACCTGCACCACCTCTCGTTGGACAATCTCTCATAACGTGGCCTGGATAACCACAAGTATAACAAACACACCAACCCTACAAGGAACTGCCCGGCATGCGTCTTACCACACTAAGCACATCGTGGCAAGGGTGGCCTCATCTAACTTGACTCACCCATATACTGAGAACTAGAGGCCCTGGAACTCTGACTGGGCCCTGAATATGTCGAACAATCAAATCTCCTACCGGCAAACTTAGGGGGTGCACTAGCCAAATGCTGGGCTGGATACCTCGGGTACTACTGTCGCTGACCACCTCAAAACTCACTAGAAGGACCTGAATATCTCGCTCTCTTACTCTGGCCCCTATCATGCTCACGATCGGCCCTCTACTTCTGCCTACGCTCCTCTACACTGAGCGTATGCCTGAATACGAGAAATATCTATGCCTAACTAAAGTGAGACCGACATACAATCATTAAGCAGGTGCAGCTCCAACCCCATCATGAACCGGTGAACCCGATCCTCTATCTTAGCTACAATAGTGGGAGCATACCTAGCCAAAGAATCAAACTGAAGGATGTACTCCTGAATACTCATATTACCCTGCCGAAGGGTCAAGAACCTATCAACTCCGGCCCGTCTAAGCTCTGGTGGAAAATAATGATGAAGAAACGCCTCTGTAAACTCTTTCCATACTGCTGGAGGGGAATCCTCATCTCTGGACAACTCCCAAGACTCATACCAATTAACTGCAACATCCCAAAGTCTATAGGAAGCTAGCTCAATTGTCTCAGTCACAATGGCCTTCATTACCCTCAAAGTTCTCTGCATCCTATCAATAAATACCTGAGGGTCCTCATTTGGATTTGCTCCAGTGAATACATGAGGGTCCAAATTAATGAAATCGCGAACCCTCGCACTGATGGCCCTATCTGCATGGTCGATACCTACCTCCTAGAACCGAGCCTGTGTGGCCACTAATCGAGTCAATAGCTGAATAACATCTCTCATCTCCTGACCCGGTGCATCTGGCTGAGGAACTAGGGGTACTGGGGCTGGCGCTGGAGCTGATGCCCCTCGGATCTTCTCCGGAGAGGGTAGGGTATGTGAAGTCTGAGATGGAGTCTCACTATGTGACTCTCCCTGAGCCCTGGTAACTCGTGGCGCTCGACTTGTAGTCTCATCATCCACGGACTTGCCCTTCTGGGCGGCTGTAGCCTTCTGGGGCATCGCTGAAAACATAACATATCGTTAGAAAAATAAATTCTTATATCGCACGATCTAAGATAATAAGGGAGGGTAACATCCTATATATCCTGCAGCCTCATGTTTATAGGTGTGTTGCATAACACACTCATAAACAAGACTCTACTAGACACAGTCTGTAGACAACCCTAGGATGAAACTGCTCTGATACCACTTTAGTCACGACCCAAACCGATGGGCAATGACGAGTGCCCAAGTTCTACCTACCGAACACCCCTAAGCATGCGTCTAAGATATAAACATGAAATAAGTG
This sequence comes from Nicotiana tabacum, assembly GCF_000715075.1. Lineage (NCBI taxonomy): Eukaryota > Viridiplantae > Streptophyta > Magnoliopsida > Solanales > Solanaceae > Nicotiana > Nicotiana tabacum. Next base: position 109,508,707 of record NC_134098.1, on the reverse strand, counting down.
TTGGTCATGCATAACATCTGCCCCTAAACTGCTGAATCATGTGAATAACATACGTGAGGAGACATACTCAAAAGACATATATACATATACATGCGGAATACAATAGGGCAAGTCGAGAAGGACACATACTATCCAACTATACATGAATATCTACAGACCTCTAATAGAGTGTAAAACTGTATAAAGGACGGGACTAGGCCCCGTCATACCCTTATATGTATACAAAAGTGTCGTACCAAAACCCAATATCAGCTCCGGATCAAATAGAGCACACCAACTCTCGCTGAGCTAGGATCCTAAGAAGGGGGACCGTCAGCCTATCTACCTGCACCTGTGGGGCCCCCAGGCAATAAGATCATCAGTACGAATAATGTACCGAGTATGTAAGGCATAAAAATCAATATATAAAAGACATAAAAGAAACATGGATTAAAGAACTCAACGTGTAAGTCTGAATAGCTCTGTGAAAATATTTATAATGTCATATGTATGCGTATAAATGTCATATCATGCATAGGTATATGCGTACATAACATCATCAAGCCTCTGAGGGCATCCCATCATATCATCTCAGCCTCTGTGGGAGAAATCATAATTGTATACCAGCTGATCAGGTGGTGGTGCGTATATAACGCAATAACCTTTCCCCCATACCCCATATATATATATACTATACGCGTATATAACACCATATGGCCATGGGTCAATATACATGTATAAATGAATGCAATGCATAATGAAATAAGTCAATAAGATCTCTCTGAATGTCATGAGACCCATGAATAGACGATATGATAGTAGGACATATGGGGAATCAAGAACATAGGTAACCCTAGTACTTCTAGAAATAGAATCATTCGTAAAAGTGGCGTGCTTGCTTGTTTCGTTGTACCATATGGATCATGCCAAAAGGAAATAAGGGATAGCCTTAACATACCTTAATTCCATTGAGTCCTTAATACTTTCCAAGCAATTCTTCAAACAACTCAACGCAATCTATCATAGCATAAAGAGATTCAAAATCAGTGTTGAGTAAAGGCTAAGTCTGCAACTTAAACTAGCAGCTCGTTTATGCAAATTTGGGCAGCATATCCCCTGTAACAAGAGCATCCTCCAATAACATATACCAAAAACAATGACCAGAGAAATCCAGCAATACATAATTTTCAATAACAAGACACCATATAACAACAACAAGTCACAACTACTTCACGACGAGCGGCAAGCTCCGATTGAAACCCGTATACCCCATATCACTGCTTATAGACTTATTAACTTAACTTAACAGTATCATTAACATGATAATGAAGTCATTCATTAATGATTCCACCCTTATACCATATATTTATAACAAAGAAAATAATCCACAACTCCAACTATCCTCAATTAGCAACTTTATTCACTAGTTCATGTCTAGTCCATCCATATAACTTAATCAACATCAAGATAACTAGAAGCACATGAAAGAACATAATATAATTACCTCCTACAGTGGATTCAAGTCGAAATCCATGTTATATATAGCTTACTATAGCCCAACACAACCCAATCACTTCATACCCAAAACGACAACTATAATAGTGTCAAACACCCCGAAAATGTTACAATGAACGACTAATCCACCATTTCACCATTATGTGGTGTTTCTACACACAATTTCTCCTACAAAACTCCATTAAACAGTAGCAAACTAGACAGCCCAAAAGCAACACGAAACAGCCCACAAAATAGTCCACTACAAGTCAAATAACTCAAACTCACGGCTTCCGATCACCGTCCCCTGAATTCTAACTATTAGGAAATGAATTTATCAACCTTTATTGATATTTAAAAGCTTAAATACAGAAAGTAGGAATTTTCTTATCTATTAAATACATTTCAAAACTCAAACTACAAAGCAAAAGAGAGGCGATATAGCGATACTTACGTCGTAGGTATCGTTTTAATGTTATCGCTTCTTGATTTCGTGCTCGGCATGATAATCTTGTTTGAATCCCTTGTAGAGAGCTTAATGGTAAGGTTAGGGGTGTTATTTGGTCGTTGTCTCTGAAAAAATAGAGAAAGAGACGAGATAAGGGATGTAAATATCCCATTTGTTTAAAAGTCAAAAAGGTGCTACTTGGCACCCTCGCATTGTCCCTTCTTCAGACGCTTATATCGTTTTATCCGGAAGCCGTATGATAGAACGGTTAAGAGAGTTGGAAACTAAATTTCAAGACCTTAAATTTGGTATATAATATGTCCCAAAAAGACCCCATATAGCACACGAAATATATTGCTCAAAAAACTCCATTACAGGGCAAATCCTTAGTTGGTTTTTCCGCAACTTTAATCCAATTTTTTCCAAACTTTATATTTTCTATCCAAACATCATATATATCCATATTATGACTTTAAACTCATTTAAATCATTATTAACAAGTCTCATATTTATTACGTCACATTGGGACGCATAGGGTGTAACAATTTTATTGTTAGCCCATAGTAAGTGTCGAAGTCGACCCCTCGTCACTACTTCTTCAAGGTTAGACTATATACTTACTGGGTACATGTTGTTTATGTACTCATGCTATACTTCTGCACTAACCGTGCAGGATCTGAGTCAGGTGCATCTGGTTATCATCCCGGCGCGCACTCCTAAGACTCCGAGACTTTGTGGTGAGCTGCCTTCCGAGCCCGTTCTGCAGCACCTGAAGTCTTTCTTTTGCTTTTATTTTCTGTCTATTTCACTTCAGACAGTAGTGTAGTATTTTTATATATTCTACTAGCAACACATACACTTGTGACACCAGGTCTTGGAGATTATGCTAGTAGACATTTGTTGATTTTTGAGTAATTACTTCATCCCATTTGCTTTTAAAGTTGTTTACTTTCTCATTTTATTAACTTTTTCACTTCTTGTTTATTGAATAATTAAAAATCAACTATTTCAAATTCCTAAAAGAAAAGATCACATGGTTAGTTCACGGTTGGCTTGCCTAGTGGTAATGTTAGGCGCCATCATGGCCTATAGGAGAAATTGGGTCTGACAACAAATCCTCTCGCTAGACACCACGTGTCCAAAGAATGCCATTGAACTAAGCCAAAACTCACACTTGGAGAATTTAGCATATAATTTCTTCTCCCTCAGCCTCTGTAGTACAATCCTCAAATGTTGTGCATACTCCTCCTATCTACGTGAGTACACCAGGATATCATTAATAAATACTACTACAAACAAATCAAGATATGGCAGGAATACACTGTTCATCAGATGCATGAATGTTGCTGGGGTGTTGGTCAGCCCAAAAGACATCATAAGGAACTCATAGTGACCATAGCGGGTCCTGAATGCAGTCTTTAGAATATCCGAGTCCCGAATCTTCAACTGATGATACCCAGACCTCAAATCAATCTTGGAGAATACCCTAGCTCCCTGAAGTTGGTCAAATAAATCATCAATGTGCGGCAGAGGATACTTGTTTTTGATTGTAACTTTATTCAACTACATGTAGTCAATGCATATTCACAAGTACCATCTTTCTTCTTCACAAACAGAACCGGTGCACCCCAAGGGGACACGCTAGGCCTAATAAACCTCTTATCAAGAAGTTCATGAAGTTGTTCTTTCAGTTCCTTCAACTCAGCTGGTGACATACGATACGGAGGAATAGAAATGGGCTGAGTGCCCGGCACCAAGTCAATACCAAAATCAATATCCATGTTGGGTGGCATGCCCGACAGATCTGCAGGAAATACATCCGGAAAGTCTCGCACTACCGGAATAAAATTAATAGTAGGAGTGACAACATCAACATCTCTCACAAAGGCCAAATATGATAAACACCCCTTCCCAACCATTTGTTGGGCCTTCAAATAAGAAATTACCCTACTAGGAACATAATCTGGAGAACCTCTCCACTCGATCCTTGGCAACCCCGGCATCGCCAACGTCACGGTCTTAGCATGACATTCCAGAATAACATGATATGGCGACAACTAATCCATACCCAAGATCACATCGAAATCGACCATACTAAGCAATAAAAGATCAACTCTGGTATCCAATCACCTAATAGACACTACACACAACCGATACACACGGTCTACAATAATAGTATCGCCCACCGACGTAGATACATGAACAGGCTAGACTAAGGACCCACGGGATATATCCAAATAACGAGCAAAATAGGAATAGCATCTCTGTGGCACACTGAAACAATAACTATAATTACTGTGTCTAAGGCAACGACATCTGGCCTGGCAGGAATAACATAGAATCTACCTCCCCCTCTAGGGCAACCTCTAGCTTCATGTGCCCTACCCCGTTTTGGCTGGGCGGGTGGTCAAATAACTGGTGCGGGAGTCGCAACCTGACTCCCCTGCTGAACTGGACCTCGTGAAAGGCGGGGACAATGTCTCTTCATATGACCCAAATATCCACACTCAAAACAACCCTTCTCTGACAATCGGCAAGTACTGAGGTGGACCTCGAGAACCAGAATAACTACCAGAAGAACCTGGTATAGATGAACCCTGAACTGATAGTGCACGAGATTAACTCTGAGGTGGAAGTGCACTAAGAGAAGACTAATTTGGTCGATCACTGTATGAACCATGGCTAGCTGATGCTCCACTATAAGCTGAACGAGCCATTTGAGCGGGCCTATAAGGTCGACCCCTGCTGTGATAGGATTGTCCCCTAAAAGAACACCGTTGGAATTACCCGGACCATGAGACCTTTTGGCCTCCCTCTCCTCACGCTCCTGAGTATGGACCATTTCTAGCCATCGAGCACTGTCAACCACCTCATCGAACTTAACACCTACTCTATTTTCCAAAGTCATGATGAAGCAAAACTGTTGGTTGAGGCCATTGATGAACCTCCTAATCTTTTCCCTCTCTGTGGGAACCAACCAAATTGCATGATGAGCGAAGTTTGAAAACCTCATCTTATACTGGATAACAAACATGTCTTCTTGACGAAGCTGTTCGAACTGCTGCGCAGTTCCTCTCTACGGGTCTGTGGCACAAACTTCTCCAAAAAGAGAATGGAGAATTCATGCCATGAAAGTGGTGCTGCACCAACTTGTCTACTCTTCTCATAAGTCTTCCACCATATGAAGTCTGCCCTGATCGGGTGAAAAGTAGTAAATGAGACCCTACTGGTATCCAGAATACCCTTTGTGTGAAGAATCCACTGGCATCGGTCCAAGAAATCATGTGCATCCTCTGACTCAGCTCTACTGAATGATGGAGGCTTGAGCCTCTCTAATCTCTCTAGTCTCCTCTGCTCATCATCATTCATAATAGGACCCACCTGGGCCTGAGCAACTACAGCCGGCTGGACTGGTAATACCCCCGGTATCTGGAGTTCCTGCACTACCTACTCTAGAGTACGGGCGATGGGGGTATGAGTGCCTCGCCCGGCCTGAGAAGTGGCTAGTGCGGCCTGAGCCGAAACCACCTGAGCAAGGCCGATGCAAATTGTTAATATCTGGGCCAAAGCCTCCTGAAGGCCTGGAATCATAATAGGCATAGATGGTGCCTGAGCTGGTCCCATCGGCTCAACTATATCTGGAGTCTGCTCCTGTGTTGGAGCAACTGGTGGGTCTATAGGTGATGCTCTAGCTGCTGTGCTAGCTGCACCTTGGCCTCTACCATGACCCTAGCCTCTACCACTGTAATGACCCGACTTATTGTTTTGCTTTCTAGAACCACGTTCCTCTAAATAAGACTCCATGTATGTGCTTTTACTATTTTATGACTTGCGGGAATGGTTAGTTCGGGATTTGGAAGGATTCAGGTTGAAATCGGAACACTTGATTCCTTAAGGGTGGCAAAAAGGGCTAAGTATGACTTTGGTCAAAATTTTGAGCAAATGACCTCGGAACAAGAATTTGACGATTTCTATAGGTTTGTATGATAATTTTGAAATTGGGCATATGTTCGGATCGGGGTTTGGATGGCCCGTGAGCGTTTTGGCGCTTAATATTGATAGTTGGCACCTTGAAGGTTTCAAAGTTCATTAAATTTGGTTTGGAGTAGGTTTTGATGTTATCGAGGTTTGTTTGGGATTCTGAGCCCGGGAATAGTTCCGTATGGTGATTAAAGACTTGCACACAAAATTTAGTGTCATTCTAAGTAGTTTAAGTACGTTTCGGTGCGTTCGGAGTAAGTTGGAAGAACTTGAAGTTCATAAGTTGATTCGAATTGGTTTGGGGTGTGATTCTTAGTTTTGATGTTGTTTTATGCGTTTCTAGAATTCGAGCGAGTTCGTTTTATGATTTCAAACTTGTTGGTATCTTTGGGCGGGCCCCAGAGGGGCTCGGGTGTTAATCGGACTAGGCACGAACCAAGTTTGGACTTAGGAGCAATGGCTGAAGCTTCCAGCTTATGGTGTAATCACACCTATGCATGGCTAGCCGCAGGTGCGAGCTCGCAGAAGTGAGCCAATAGTCGCATAAGCGGTCGACCATCCGCATGTGCGATAATTGTTGTAGGCAGAACCTTCATTTAAGTCGAGACTTAAGCATTTTGGGTTCATTTATTGCACTTCTTGGGGCGATTTTGGAGCTGGTTAGAGAGGGGTTTTCACTAGCTATTTGAGGTAAGTAATTTGTATCTAATGTAAGTTAAATACATAGTTTATGAGTAGATTTTAACATGTAAATTGGTGAAAATTATGGGTTTAGATGAAAAACCTAGGTTTTGATAAAAAAAAATGAGATTTTGAGTTCGTGAGGTTATGGGTAACGACTTTCTTCAAAAAAATTCAAAATCCGAGCACGTGGTCTCGGGTATGAATTTTAGGGACCTTCCAATTTGGGTTGGGTAATTACTTAAATAGTTAAATCATGAAAGTTTGAACATGTATTGATTAATTTATACAACATTTGTCTAGTTTAGGATTGTTCGGCACCGGATTGAGGCTTTAGAGTGAATTTGAGGCTGGAAAGTGAGCTTTGAGATGAGGTAAGTCTCTTGTCTAATCTTGTAAGAGAGAATTTACCCCATAGGTAATTTAAATTAATAATTGCTTCTAATTGTGGGGGCTACGTACGCACGTGGTGATGAGAGTCCGTGCGTAACTACTATTTATGCTTATGTACGGGTAGTTTAGGACTCAAATCATGAATTACTTGTAATGTTTGCAACCTACTTGTTAATTTAAAGTTCTTAGATCATTACTAGAACTTGTTAGAGGAAATGTAAAAGACCAAATTTCACTTGCTTGAATTTTGAGTGGATTACTTGACCGTTAAAAGGAAATTTCACTACATTGTGTATTAATTTTGAAATAACGCTTAAGCCAAATGCTTATAAAGTATTTTCACTTCTTGTGGAGTGGGCCGAACGACTCGGCAGTAGAATAGATGCATCTATGGTTCCTGCCGTTCGACAATTCACAATATATATATATATATATATATATATATATATATATATATATATATATATATTATTGTGTTTTGGATCGGGTCGTACGACCTCGGCATAAATCGGGCGTAATAATGCTTGGAGCCTAATTATACTTGTAGCATTTTATTGGCTTGAGAGGTTAAAATCATTAAATGATGGAAATTGTATTGGGATTTACTATTAGTGAAAGAATTGTTTATTTACTGCTTGTTATTGAATTTTCATTATCATTTACATAGTTCATGCTTATTTAGAATTTCGGTATTTTATTGTTGTCCCATAGTAAGTGTCGAAATCGACCCCTCGTCACTACTTATTCGAGGTTAGACTAGATACTTACTGGGTACAAGTTATTTATGTACTCACGCTACACTTCTGCACTAACCGTGCAGGATTTGAGGCAGGTGCATCTGGTTATCATCCCGGCGCGCACTCCTGATACTCCAAGACTTTGTGGTGAGCTGCCTTCCGAGCCCATTCTGCAGCACCCGAAGTCTTTCTTTTGCATTTACCTTCTGTCTATTTTATTTCAGATAGTAGTTTAGTACTTTTGTATATTCTACTTGTAGCTCATACACTTGTGACACCAGGTCTTGAAAATTATGCTAGTAGACACGTGATGATTTTTGGATTATTTACTTCATTTTATTTTGCTCTTAAAATTGTTTATTTCTCATTTTATTAAAAAAATTCACTTCTTATTTATTCAATAATTAAAAATCCACTATTTCTAAATTGTTAAAAGAAACAATCACATGGTTAGTTCACTATTAGCTTGCCTAGCGGTAACGTTGGGCATCATCACGGCCTATAGGAGAAATTGGGTCGTGACAACCACGGCCCCGGCCTCTCGTGGCCCTAACTGGTGGTATTGGTGGTCGTTCACCCGATTCGGTAGCACGTGTCCTCACCATCTATGAGAGAATAGAATAACAGAGATTTAGTTCCTGGAATCAACAAGTCGCACGACCAGAATACAAGAAAGTGAAATTTTTCTAAGGGTTCTGCAGCCTCTCGAAGATAAGTACAGACGTCTCCATACCGATCCGCAAGATTCTACTAAACCTGCTCATGACTCATGAGACTTATGTAACCTAGACTCTGATACCAACTTGTCACGAGCCAAAATTCAGCCTTGAAATAAATGAAAAAGGCAACTCCATGCCCTGAGAAGTCCATCCCAAATGTAAATAAATTAGGCAACTCTATGCCCTAGGAAGTCCATCCCAAATATAAATAAATAAGGCAACTCCATGCCCTGGGAACTCCATCCCAAGTGTGAATATATGTGTCAACTCCATGCCCAGGGAACTCCATCCCAAATATAATATCCATTGCGCTCACTATGTGGGGTGCACACTCCGGAGGGGCTCCTTCTGCCCAGGCACTATAATAAGCAAGGTCCAGGCATAAACTCAATAAAACATACTGCGGTGTGTAGCCCGATCCCATAAATATAACTCATAATCAGGCCCTCGACCTCACTCAGTCATTAACCTCTCCAGTCTCTCTGGCTCACAATGTCATCAGCTCGACATAATGATATGATGTAATATCAATGAATAGCAACAGAGACTGAGATATGATATACAAATAATACATGTGACTGAGTACAAATTACATTTTTTTAAACAATTAATTTAACATCAATATGACCTATGTGGGTCCCAAAATATCGGTACATGGCCTAAGCCTGATTTTCAACATGCTTCTCAGCTCAATTTCTTTAACACATGAAAGTACATGGATAATGCCAAGATTATTTGAATGCACAATTCAATGGAATAAATTACGTCATAATTTCTACGGTGCACGCCCACACGCCCATCACCTAGCATGTATGTCACCTCCAAACAAATCATATAACACGTAATACATGAATTTATACCCTCAGAACCAAGTTTAGAAGAGTTACTTACCTCAAACCGTGCAATTACTTATTCCAATAAGCCTTTCCCCCTTGAATTGGCCTCTGAACATCTCGTATCTAGTCACAAATAATTCGATACAGTCAACACAAATTTTAGGAATCAATTCCATATGAAAATACTAACATTTCCAATTAAAATCCGAAATTCATTTCAAAATTTAATAGTGGGGCCCACATCTTAGAACCCGACAAAAGTTATAAAGTATGAACGCTCATTCAACCACGAGTCCAACCATACCAAATTTACCAAATTCCGACATCAACTCGACTTCCAAATCCTCAAATCTTACTTTCAAATCCCTAGGCCCAATTTCTCGAATTACACCTCAAAAACATATAATCTAGTCGGAATATTCGATGATAATTTAATATTATTGACTAACAATGATTACATGTGACTTACCTCAAGTTTTCTCGTAAATTCTCGCTCATAAATCGCCCCCAACCGTGCTTGAAAGGTCCAAAATGACCAAAATGTCATACTCTTCTGTTTTTGTAGCCTGTCCGGTGTTTTCTCTTCTGCGGAACATTTAACCCCATCTGCGGTTCCACTTTTGCGGAAAATCTACTGCTACTACGATTTTCCAAGGCACCACTACCTCCCACTTCTGCGATTGTGCTTCCACTACTGCGGACTCGTTTCTGCGGTCACCAGCGCACCTACGATTCCTTGACCGCCTATGCGATCACGCAGATGCGGATTTCGCTCCCCCCCCCCCCCGCACCTGCGGCCACTGCTCCACTCTCCCTTTTCCGCTTCTGCGCTGCCATGCTCGCTTCTGCGAGCTCGCACCTGCGAGCCAAATTCTGCAGGTGCGATTGTATCAGAAGGAAGAATTTTCCAGCTTTGTTCTAAGTCCAATTTTCGATCCGTTAATCATCCAAACTTCACCCGAAGACCCCGAGACCTTAACCAAAAATACCAACAAGTCCTAAAATATCTTACAAACTTAGTCGAGGCCTTAAATCACATCAAACAACGCAAAAAAATATGAATCGCACCCCAATTCAAACTTAACGAAAACTAACGAATTCCAACTTCTACATTTAATGCCGAAACGTATCAAATCAAGTCTAATTGACCTCAAATGTTTCACACAAGTCATAAATGATATAACGGACCTATTCCAATTTCTATAATCGGATTTCGACCCCGATATCAAAAAGTCAACTCCCGGTCAAACTTTCAATTTGCTATTTTTGTCATTTCAAGCCAAATTTAACTACGAACCTCAAAATAAATATCCAGATACATTCCTAAGTCCTAAATTACCATACAGAGATATTGGAACCATGACTCCTATTATTGGTGAGCGATCTCCTCTACACGTTATCTTTGGGCGTTTTACTCTCTTTCAAAGAGATGACTATTCAAACCTCAGAGTATTCGGATGCACGTGCTTTGTTAAAATGCCATCTCCTGCACAAGACAAACTGAGCCCTACATCTCACTCTATGTGTTTTCTTGAGTGAGGTTGGGGTACCCCTCTCTCAAAAGGGCTACAAGTGTTAATGATCCTTCTACACGACGATTCCACCTTTCTCGACATGTCACCTTTTTCGAACATGTGCCTTACTACGGAGCTCGGGGCTTTTAGATTCCCTGTGATGGTGGGCCATTATGTTCCCTTGTCTCCCCTTAGAGGGGAGGGGTGGAACTATTGAGGAGTTTATGTGAGACAGCATCAGAATTCTCCGAGAGAGAAAGGTTCTAACAAGTACAAAATACCACACCTTAGTAACGAGATGTTAGCAGCGGGATGCGAGCTTCCGATTCAATTGAAATGTCCTCCAGAATTGCTAGAAGAAGTTTTGAATTATTTGAGTTAAAGTTATATTCTTAGTTTCAGTAATGACTATTCGAGTGGGTTAAGGTTGATGAAGTGATTTTAATTGCTTAATTTCTTTTTCCAAATGTACTCTACTTTAATGGAAACTCAAGCTAATTTGAGAAATTTTTATTGATGATTCAGATATAGTCATTCTTATTGAGCTAAATCATTCTTATGAATAAGCATACGATGATTATATAAAGATGTTTCTAAATAATCCAACCAACAACGACAATAAATGACTCCAACCAACAAAAAAGTCATATGATTAGCTTAATAAAATCTGGGAAGATAAATTTTCAGCATAATTCTAACTACTTTTTGTTGTTCTTCTTCTTCAAAGGCTCATTCTCCTCCTTCAATGAATTTGTTTAAATCAAAACCAGTGCCTGCAATATTAAAGTCTAAATCTTGACCAGCCATTTCTTTTGACTCTTCTAATGAATCTTCAACATTTTTTGGGGAGTGATCAACTCTCTTGATTGAGTTTTTAATAATGTTAAACACAATCATCAAGCTTATATAATAAGTCTTCAATCTTTTCGAATGAGTCTTCAACTTTACTGTTCATAGAGTGCTCTTGAACTGTTTTGATTGAGTCTTCAAATTTTAAAATTCATGGAGTCTTAATCATTCCTCTCATATTGCCTCTCCAATTTTATTTTACAAAAATAATTACATGAATTGTAGGAGATGATATAATCATCAAGTTTTATACTAACAAGTACTCCATAGCTGAAGAGTAAATACACAGACGCATTATGGACTACTAGAGAAGTGGAAACGTAAATTTGATCATATGGAAGAATTCAATTGTATTGTAAATAACCACTCCTAACACATACTCCAACGCTATTTACTCCGAGGGCAATGTAGGAAAAAAAATAATTAATCCATTCTGGAAATATGGAAAAATCACTTATTTTGGACCACAAAAAGATAGCCAAAAAATCACTTATTGTGGACCGGCGAGAGTAATGATATACTCCCTCCGTCTCATATTAACAGTCGTGGTTACTAAAAATAGTTGTCTCGAATTATTTGTCATTTTAGAAGTTCAAGACAAAATTGATTGTTTTGTTTTTCTTTTTAACCCTTAGTAATAATTATTTTTGAAGATGGAAATAAAATATAAATAGAATAAATATTCGAGGAAGAGAGATTATATCTTAAGACATAAATAAGGATAGAATAATCCAATATCTTTCCTAATTAATATTTATTAAGGGGCGTGTAAAAGAGAAACACGACACATAATATGGGACAGACGGTGTATTTCTTTGCTACAATGTAATTAAAATATAAATTCCAAGTTACATACTTGATTGGATAATTATAATTACATAGTTAAATAAATATTATTTTAGATCAATCTATCGAAATATATTAAATAATTATAAATTAATAAATAGTATCTTAAAAGTAGTAAGTATCTTTCAAATAAAATATATTATTACTTAAATAAATTAATCAAAATTATAATAATAATTTAATTTTTTTACTAACTCATTAATATGTGATTAATATATTTATATATAAGAGATGCTAGATATTATATAAAACCAGGTGCTTGAATTATATTTTTTAAAAATAAAACTGTTAAATAATGATATATTAATAACTAATATCAAAACAATTATTGATATCTTGAATATCTTTCAAATAAATAATATCTTAACTTAAAATAATTAATAAAAGTTTCAACTATGAATTTAAAAATTTTACCAACTCATATGAAGAAAATATGAAATTTATGATTTGTTGAACTTTTAAAATAACAAAAAGATAAATATGAGTTTAAAAGGTATTTTCTTTAATAATTATGTTATACTAATGAATAAAAAAGAAAGCTACTAAAATACGAAATTGTGTTTAACAACTAAGGAAAAAAAAAAAGCAAAATATGAGAAGTTGCAAAATTATATGGAAGCACACCATAAGCAATGTCACGACCCAATTCCCACTATAGGCCGTGATGGCGTCCAACATCGGTGCTAGAAAAGCCAATTGTGAACTATCTATATAATTATTTATTTTAATATTTTTAAAGTAATTGATTTTATTTAATAAGAGAACGATTAATAGATGATTGTAGTAATGTACAACATAAAATAACGAAAGAGTAATAGTGAATTTAATACTCAAAACCATATAATATCTACTAGCATATTTTCAAAATTCGGTATCACAAGTGCATGAACAAACTAGTAGAATATACAAAACCTCTTATACTATTGTCCGGAGTAAGATAGACAGAAAAATAAATACAATAAGAAGAGACTCTGGGTGCTGCAGAACGGGCATAGAAAGCAGCTCGCCGCTAAGTCTCCGGGTAGCGGGGGTACGTGCCTCTATGGCCGCCAGATGCACCTACCTCATATCCTGTACGATTAATGCAGAAGTGTAGCGTGAGTACATAAACAACATCTACCCAGTAAGTATCTAGTCTAACCTCGAAAAAGTAGTGACGAGGGGTCGACATCGACACTCAGTAAGGGTCAATAAATAAAGTACAGAAATTATAAATAGGCACGAAATACATCAGTAATAACGCAATAATGAACAATAAATAAGTGGTTCTTTAACTAGATATCAATTTGAATCTCCAACTATCACCTAATAACTTCAACAAATAAGAACCATCAAGTAATTATAAATTCTCAAGTTATGGAAGAAATATCAAGTATAATCGGACTTCGAGCAATATCACGTACGATTTATGCCGAGGTCGTACGGCCCAATCCAGAATAGCGTGTACACTCCCGAGGGTCGATCGACGCGAACCATAGATGCATCTATTATACTGCCGAGGCGTTCGGCCCGATCCACATGAAGAGAGAATACTCGACGAACTCCGATTAACGGCTACTACATAAGATAATACTCAAGGAAGGTATAATTTCCACCAACAGTCAAGTAAGCCGCCAAAACTCAAAGTAGTGAAGCTCGGTCTTTACAAATCTTTTATCCAATCTTCAAATATAATTTAAGTAATTAAACTAACAAGTTGGGCACAAATAATATAAGAAATACATGATAGAGTCCTAAAACTACCCGTACATAAGCATGATTTTAGCTAAATGTGGACTCTAGTCATATCATGCGCACGTAGCACCCACAATTATAAGCAAACAATCAGTTATAGCACCTACAAGGATAATTCCCTACAAGGTTAGGCAAGAGACTTACCTCATTTTCAAATCCTCTTCCTGGTCCACAATTCACACTAAAGCCTCAAATCGGTGTCATGCAATCCGAAACTAGCCAAATATTATATAAATTAATCAATATATGCTCAAAAGTCTATAATTTAACTATTAGAGTAATTACCCAACCCAAATTGAAAGATTTCTGAAATTCACCCCCGGGTCCACGTTCCCGGATTTCGAAAATTTTATAAATAAAAGTTACCCATAACCTCACGAACACAAATATATAATTTCTACTCAATTCTATAATTATTTTCTTGGTTTCATCCCATTTTTATTAAAACCTAGGTTTTTCAACTAAATTATATAATTTCCACAATTTATATGTTAAAATATACTCATAATCTATGTATTAAACTCATATTGGGTAGGAATTACTTACCTTCAATAACTAGGTGAAATCTCCTCTCCACGAAGCTCCAAAATCGGCCAACGGAAATGAAAATGAGATAAAATGGCCTAAGTCCCATTTTTAAAACAAGTATCTGCCCAGGCATTCATTCTTCGCGATCGCGAAGACCAACAGTGTGCCACCCCCGGGCCCAATTTCTTCTACGCGAATGCGGACACATGCATGCAAACACGAAGGACAATGGCCCAAAGCATCGCGATCGCGAGCTTCTCCTCGCGAACGCGTAACACAAAACCTCCCAAAGTCCCATTCCTTCATTGCGTACGCGAGGCAATCTCCATGTTCGTGAAGAAGGAAACCAGAACCAGCAAGTGAAGCAGTTTTGGATTAGTTCCGGGCGGTCTAAAACACACCCGAGCCACCCGGGACCCCATCCAACTGCACCAACAAGTCCCTAAATATAATACGGGCCTGCAAAAACCCTCGAAACACGTGAAACAACGTCACAACTAAGAATCGCACACAAAAACTAAATTGAATCAAAGTATGAACTTCAAGCTTTTCAACTTACTCCAAACACGCCGAATCATACTTAGACTACTCAGAATGACACCAAATTTTGCGTACAAGTCATAAATCACCATACAGAACTATTCCCATATTAAGAATCCCAAACGGACCTCGATAACATCAAATTCTACTCCAAACCAAATTTAAAGAACTTGAAAACCTTCAATGCAAACTTTCAACATTAAGAGATGAAACGCTCCCGGATTATCTGAAACCCGATCCTAACACATATCCAAGTCCAAAATTATCATACGAACCTATTGGAACTGTCAAATCCTGGTTCCGAGTTCGTTTACTAAAAATGTTGACTAAAGTCAAACTTGGTCATCTTAGGCCACTATTAAGGAAACAAGTGTTCTGATTTCTACCCAAACCCTTCCAAACCCAAGTCAATCATCCCCGCAAGTCATCAAATAGTAAATGCATCTATGGGAAGTCTTAATTAGGGGAATAAGGATCTAGAAAGCAAAATGGCCGATCGGGTCGTTACATTCTCCTCCTCTTAAACAAACGTTTGTCCTTGAACGGGTCTAGAATCATACCTAAAGTGCTGAATAGGTGTGGATATCTGCTCCGCATGTCCTCCTCGGTCTCTCAAGTCGTCTCCTCGACTGGTTGACCCCTCCACTGGACCTTTATCGCAGAAATATTTTTAGACCTTAACTGGCAAATTTGCCTGTCAACAATGGCAACTGGCTCCTCCTTATAACCCAAGCTCTCATCTAGCTAAACCGTGTTGTAGTCTAACATATGCGACCTGTCGGCATGATATTTTCGGAGCATAGTCACGTGAAAACCGGATGAACTCTCGAAAGACTGGGAGGCAAAGAAATCTCATAAGCAACCTCCCCAACTCGCCTCAACACCTCAAATGGGCCAATAAACCTCGGGATCTACTTGCCCTTCTTCCCTAAATGATAAATCACGTGCCTTCTGATACGCGTAACTCTTCTTTCTGGACTGTGTTGTGCTAAGTCTCCCCTGAATCAACTTTACCTTATCCAAGGTATCATTTACTAAGTTAGTGCCATATAACCTAGCCTCGCCGGGCTCAAACTTTCCAATGGGAAAATGATATCGCCTACCATATAAAGCCTCAAACGGAGCCATCTCAATGCTGGACTGATAACTGTTGTTATAAGCAAACTCGACCAAAGGCAATAATCGACCCCACTGCCCTCCGATCCAGGATCTGAACCGTCCGCTCCGACTTCCCGTCGGTCTGCAGATGAAAGGATGTGATGATCTCTACCCGAGTACCCAACTCGCTCTGTACTGCTCTCCAGAAATGCGAAGTGAACTGAGGGCCTCTATCTGAAATGATAGAAACAGGCACACTATGCAACCAGACAACCTCCTGAATGTAAATCTGGGCCAACCTCTATGACAATTACGTAGTCATCACTGGAATAAAGTGTGCCAATTTGGTCACATGCCAACCTCTCGGCAATGACCCAAACAACATCAAACTTCCTCAACGTCCGCGGCAACCCAACAATGAAATCCATAGTAGTGCGCTCCCATTTCCGCTCCGATATAACTATCTGCTGAAGTAGGACACCTGGCCTCTGGTGCTCATACTTAACCTGCTGGCAATTTAGGCATCTCGCTACATACTCAACTATGTCCTTCTTCATCTGCCGCCACCAATAATGCTATCTCAGGTCGCGATACATCTTTATAGCACTTGGATGAATAGAATACTGGGAACTATGTACCTCCTCTAGAATCGTCTCCCTCTATCCATCATCATTAGGAACACATAGGCGACCCTGGAGTCGCAAAACACCATTCTCATGATAGTTGAAATACAAGAGTGGGTGAATTGTAACCAAATTAAAAACTTAGTCTACTCAGGAGAGAATTAGTCGACTTCACTATATCAGCATGTTTGATTTGCAGTTGAAATAAATTGCATGGAATTTAAAAAACAGAGAACACGTGAGTTTTATATTGGTTTAGTACCGTTGTGATACCAATATCCACTCCCCTTGGGTCACAAGAGTTCTCTTAGATCTTCAATAGTTCGTTACAGCAGTAGTGGTTTTTGGATCATTTACCACCAACGATTTTCAGCAATAATATTTTTCAAACTTGACACAACTCTTATTTTGTTTCCTCACACTTTCTATCTTTTGAGACACTTTTAAACTCAGGAATACAGTGTTTGTGCTAAGAACTAGAAAGGCATAGAAACAGTGATAAGTTGGGTGATCGATTTCTTGAGCCTGTCAGTCTTCTTATACGATAGTCTTGAGATCATGTGACCTCCTTCTATTTGAGCTTGCCGTTTTAGATTGACCCTTGATTGAAGAACAAAATATTCTAAGTGTTTTGACCCAAGGAGTGCCTCAGAATCTTGCTCAAGAGATGGGCTGGATTCATTAATAGAATATTCGATGTAGAGAGATTATATCTTAAGACATAAATAAGGATAGAATAATCCAATACCTTTCCTAATTAATATTTATTAAGGGGCGTGTAAAAGAGAAACACGACACATAATATGGGACAAAGGGTGTCTTTCTTTGCTAGAACGTAATTAAAATATAAATTCCAAGTTACATATTTGATTGGATAATTATAATTACATAGTTAAATAAATATAATTTTAGATCAATCTATCGAAATATATTAAATAATTATAAATTAATAAATAGTATCTTAAAAGTAGTATCTTTCAAATAAATAATATTATTACTGAAATAACTCATTAATATGTGATTAATATATGTATATATAAGAGATGCTAGATATTATATAAAACCAGGTGCTTAAATTATATTGTTTTAAAAATAAAACTGTTAAATAATGATATATTAATAACTAATATCAAAACAATTATTGATATCTTGAATATCTTTCAAATAAATAATATCTAAACTTAAAATAATTAATAAAAGTTTCAACTATGAATTTAAAAATTTTACCAACTCTTATGAGGAAAATATGAAATTTATGATTTGTTGTACTTTTAAAATAACAAAAAGATAAATATGAGTTTAAAAGGTATTTTCTTTAATAATTATGTTATACTAATGAATAAAAAACAAAGCTACTAAAATACGAAATTGTGTTTAACAACTAAGAAAAAAAAAAGCAAATTATGAGAAGTTGCAAGATTATATGGAAGCACACCATAAGCAATGTCACGACCCAATTCCCACTATAGGCCGTGATGGCGCCCAACATCGATGCTAGGCAAGCCAATAGTGAACTATCTATGTAATTATTTATTTTAATATTCTTAAAGTAATTGATTTTATTTAATAAGAGAATGATTAATAGATGATTTTAATAATGTACAACATAAAATAACGAAATAGTAATAGTGAATTTAATACTCAAAACCATATAATATCTACTAGCATATTTTCAAAATCCGGTATCACAAGTACATGAACAAACTAGTAGAATATACAAAACCTCTTATACTATTGTCTGGAGTAAGATAGACAGAAAAATAAATACAATAAGAAGAGACTCTGGGTGCTGCAGAACGGGCATAGAAAGTAGCTTACCTCTAAGTCTCTGGGTAGCAGGGGTGCGTGCCTCTATGGCTGCCAGATGCACCTACCTCAGATCCTGCATGATTAATGCAGAAGTGTAGCGTGAGTACATAAACAACATTTACCCAGTAAGTATCTAGTCTAACCTCGAAGAAGTAGTGACGAAGGGTCGACATCGACACTTTCTAAGGGTCAATAAATAAAGTGCAGAAATTATAAATAGGCACGAAATACATCGGTAATAACGTAATAATGAACAATAAATAAGTGGTTCTTTAACTAGATATCAATTTGAATCTCCAACTATCACCTATTAATTTCAACAAATAATAGCCATCAAGTAATTATAAATTCTCAAGTTATGGAAGAAATATCAAGTATAATCGGACTTCGAGCAATATCACGCACGATTTATGTCGAGGTCGTACGGCCCAATCCAGAATAGTGTGTACACTGCCGAGGGTCAACCAACGCGAACCATAGATGCATCTATTATACTGCCGAGGCGTTCAGCCCGATCCACATGAAGAGAGAATACTCGACGAACTCCGATTAACGGCTACTACATAAGAATAATATTCAAGGAAGGTATAATTTCCACCAACAGTCAAGTAAGCCGCCAAAACTCAAAGTAGTGAAGCTCAGACTTTACAAATCTTTTATCCAATCTTCAAATATAATTTAAGTAATTAAACTAACAAGTTGGGTACAAATAATATAAGAAAAATATGATAGAGTCCTAAAACTACCCGTACATAAGCATGATTTTAGCTAAATGCAGACTCTCATCATATCGGGCGCACGTAGCACCCACAATTATTAGCAAACAATCAGTTATAGCACCTACAGGGATAATTTCCTCTTACAAGGTTAGGCAAGAGACTTACCTCATTTTCAAGTCCTCTTCCCGGTCCACAATTCACACTAAAGCCTCAAATCGGTGTCATGCAATCCGAAACTAGTCAAATATTATATAAATTAATCAATATATGCTCAAAAGTCTATAATTTAACTATTAGAGTAATTACCCAACCCAAATTGACAGATTCCTGAAATTCACCCCCGGGTCCACGTTCCCGAATTTCGAAATTTTTTATAAATAAAAGTTACCTATAACATCACGAACACAAATATATAATTTCTACTCAATTCTATAATCATTTTTGTGGTTTAATCCCATTTTTATCAAAACCTAGGTTTTTCAACTAAATTATATAATTTTCACAATTTATATGTTAAAATCTACTCATAATCTATGTATTAAACTCATATTGGGTAGGAATTACTTACCTTCAATAACTAGGTGAAATCCCCTCTCCAAGAAGCTCCAAAATCGGCCAACGGAAATGAAAATGAGATAAAATGGCCTAAATCCCATTTTTAAAACAAGTATCTGCCCAGGCATTCCTTCTTCGCGATCGCGAAGACCAACAATGTGCCACCCCCAGGCCCAATTTCTTCTACGCGAACGCGGACACATGCATGCGAAAGCAAAGGAAAATGGCCCAAAGCATCGCGATCGCGAGCTTTTCCTCACGAACGCGTAACACAAAATCTCCCAAAGTCCCTTTCCTTCATCGCGTACGCGAGGCAATCTCCGTGTTCGTGAAGAAGGAAACCAGAACCAGCAAGTGAAGCAGTTTTGGATTAGCTCCGGGCGGTCTAAAACACACCCGAGCTACCCGGGACCCCATCCAACTACACCAACAAGTCCCTAAACATAATACGGGCCTGCAAAATCCCTTGAAACATGTGAAACAATGTCATAACTAAGAATCGCACTCCAAAACTAAATTGAATCAAAGTATGAACTTCAAGCTTTTCAGCTTACTCCGAATGCACTGAATTATACTTAAACTACTCAGAATGACACCAAATTTTGCGTACAAGTCATAAATCACCATACAGAACTATTCCCATATTAAAAATCCCAAACGAACCTCGATAACATCAAAGTCTACTCCAAACCAAATTTAAAGAACTTGAAAACCTCCAATGCAAACTTTCAGTATTTAGCGATGAAATGCTCCCGGATTATCCGAAACCCGATCCTAACACATGTCCGAGTCCAAAATTATTATTCGAACCTATTGAAACTGTCAAATACCAGTTCCGAGGTCGTTTACTAAAAATGTTGACTAAAGTCAAACTTGATCATCTTAGGTTACTATTAAGGAACCAAATGTTCTAATTTCTTCCCGAACCCTTCCAAACCCAAGTCAATCATCCCCGCAAGTTATAAAATAGTAAAGACATCTATGGGAAGTCTTAATTAGGGGAATATGGATCTAGAAAGCAAAATGGTGGATCGGGTCATTACATTCTCCTACTCTTAAACAAACGTTTGTTCTTGAACGGGTCTAGAATCATACCTGGAGTGCTGAATAGGTGTGGATATCTGCCCCGGATGTCCTCCTCGGTCTCCCAAGTCGTCTCCTCGACTGGTTGACCCCTCCACTGGACCATAATCGCAGAAATCCTTTTAGACCTCAACTGGCGAATTTGCCTGTCAACAATGGCAACTGGCTCCTCCTTATAACCCAAGCTCTCATCTAGCTAAACCGTGTTGCAGTCTAACACATACGACCTGTCAGCATGATATTTTCGGAGCATAGTCACGTGATAAACGGACGAACTCTCGATAGACTGGGAGGCAAAGAAATCTCATAAGCAACCTCCGCAACTCGCCTCAACACCTCAAATGGGCCAATAAACCTTGGGATCAACTTGCCCTTCTTCCCGAACCTCATGATTCCTTTCATCAACGAGACTTTCAAGAGAACCATCTTGCCCACTAAATGATAAATTACGTTCCTTCTGATCCGCGTAACTCTTATGTCTGGACTGTGTTGTGCTAAGTCTCCCTTGAATCTACTTTACCTTATCCAAGGCATCATTCACTAAGTTAGTGCCATATAACCTAGCCTCGTCGGGCTCAAACTATCCGATGGGCGAATGATATCGCCTACCATATAAAGCCTCAAATGGAGCCATCTCAATGTTGGACTGATAACTGTTGTTATAAGCAAACTCGACCAAAGGCAATAATCGATCCCACTGCCCTCCAAAGTCAATCATACATGCTCTAAGCATATCATCCAGGATCTGAACTGTCCGCTCCGACTTCCCGTCGATCTGTAGATGAAAGGCTGTGATGATCTCTACCCGAGTGCCCAACTCGCTCTGTACTGCTCTCCAAATATGCGAAGTGAACTGAGGGCCTCTATCTGAAATGATGGAAACAGGCACACTATGCAACCAGACAACCTCCTGAATGTAAATCTAGGCCAACCTCTATGACAATTACATAGTCATCACTGGAATAAAGTGTGCCAATTTGGTCACATGCCAACCTCTCGGCAATGACCCAAACAACATCAAACTTCCTCAACGTCCGCGGCAACCCAACAACGAAATCCATAGTAGTGCGCTCCCATTTTCGCTCCGATATAACTATCTGCTGAAGTAGGCCACCTGGCCTCTGGTGCTCATACTTAACCTGCTGGCAATTTAGGCATCTCGCTACATACTCAACTATGTCCTTCTTCATCTGCCGCCACCAATAATGCTATCTCAGGTCGCGATACATCTTTGTAGCACTTGGATGAATAGAATACTGGGAACTATGTACCTCCTCTAGGATCGTCTCCCTCTATCCATCATCATTAGGAACACATAGGCGACCCTGGAGTCGCAAAACACCATTCTCATGATAGTTGAAATACAAGAGTGGGTGAATTGTAACCAAATTAAAAACTTAGTCTACTCAGGAGAGAATTAGTCGACTTCACTATATCAGCATGTTTGATTTGCAGTTAAAATAAATTGCATGGAATTTAAAAAACAGAGAACACATGAGTTTTATATTGGTTTAGTACCGGTGTGGTACCTACATCCACTCCCCTTGGGTTACAAGGGTTCTCTTAGATCTTCAATAGTTCGTTATAGCAGTAGTGGTTTTTGGATCATTTACCACCAACGATTTTCAGCAACAATATTTTCAAACTTGACACAACTCTTATTTTGTTTTCTCGCACTTTCTATCTTTTGAGACACTTTTAAACTCAGGAATACAGTGTTTGTGCTAAGAACTAGAAAGGCATAGAAACAGTGATAAGTTGGGTGATCGATTTCTTGAGCCTGTCAGTCTTCTTATACGATAGTCTTAAGATCATGCGACCTCCTTCTATTTGAGCTTGCCATTTCAGATTGACCCTTGATTGAAGAACAAAATATTCTAAGAGTTTTGACCCAAGGAGTGCCTCAGAATCTTGCTCAAGAGATGGGCTGGATTCATTATTTTCCTTCATTTTTTGCATTCACAATCAAGGGAGTGATTTGTGACTTGACTTGATCGATCAATCCTCAGAATCTTCAGATTTCTTTTACCAAATCGATCCTTGAAGTAAGGTTTGTCTTCATATAATGAGTGCACTTGATCTTGTTTCCTTTTTGATGGTCTTGACATCCTTTGATTTAGCATTGTCCTCGTTGCACTTGACCTTGTTTCCTTTTTTATGGCCTTGACATCTTGACTTCCTTTGATTGAGCATTGTCCTCCTAATTTTCTACAATCAAATAGGTACAATTAGATTTGCATTGTTGTCATCATTGAAATTAGGTGTAACAATCTCCCCCTTTTTGATGATGACAATCAAAAAGAGTAAACAAAGTGCATTTCCCTTTCATGTACTGGAATTGTGAACTGCTGCTCCCCCTGAGTTGTTGCTTTGTTCTGCTTTACTCTCACGTTTTTTCCCCCTTTGACATAAATCAAAAAGAAAGAAGAAAGTGCATACAGAACATACATAATAGAGTAGATAATGAACATGGTAGTTAGGGTAGCAGATACTATGCCTTCAGCAGAGGCACATAGTGATGGTTCTTACAGACCAAAGCAAAAGCGATTAAAAAAAGAGCAGAAGAAATTGTTTTAAACACACACACAACTACCTTAGTTCCTCCCCAGAAAGTATTTCAGGGTATTGATTACTTTGGTGTTGAAAGAGTCATAGGAGGTTTCAAATTCTTTGGTGATTTTGTCCATCTTCTATGTCATGGAGTTGAATGCCCTGATTCCTTGCCTCCTTGTATCTCTCATGTCCATCCTAAGATTAGCCACATTTGTACCTGTTTCTTTAGTGACTTCCATGATCTTGTCCATCTGTTCTTTCATTGCAATGAGCATGGTTTTTACCCATCTAGTCCTTGCTGAATATTCTGTAAGTTGTTGGTAGCAGTCGACTGAGGCTCTGTTGGTTCAGTAGCTAGCTCAACCTGTACTGAAGTTCTATCAATCTTGGCACGTCTGACCCATCCATCGTCACTTAAGGTGTAGCCCATCATAGCAAAGTCCGTTTTATCAGAGGTGCTACAAATGTACTTGGGAGAAAAGGGTGCCAGATCAACCTTCATGACTTCAAGAATATGTGAGATGAGCAAACCATAAGGTAAACAAGTAGCGGAAGAAGATATGTCCCTGATAATTTCAAGCATATATTGACGAATCCACACAAAACAGTCAAGCCTTTTATTGTTAACAAGGCAGTATAGACCAAAGATATCCCTAGTAGTCAAAGTGTTGAAAGACCCAGTCCTAGGAAGGAGCATGTGAACTAACACACGGTGATCAAACTTAAGACTTTTAGGACTAATGTCAGGAGGGTTTTCAGACAGAAAAACTTTTGCCTTTTCTAAGGTAATTTCAAAGTCTTTTGGACATGAATTTTGCACAAAAACATCATATCCATGAAACTTAGCAGAAAAAATCTTCTCAAATTGATAAGCATCAAGAACAATACGATTACATAGGACCATAGACTCCAAATCATCTTTGTCATTAACAAAATATTTGCATAAAACATGCTCACAAGGTCTTCATACACAAAATTTCCAATAGCATCAAACAGAGGAGAGAGACATTAAAAATAAAAAATTGAAATCACATCACAAAGAATATCTTTCATAAGAGAGAGACTTAAAGAGCGTCCATAAGCAATAGATTTAGACTTATAATACTCAAACCTCAATTTCTCACTTGGTCCGTAGAAGTTCAGTTTATCATATGGCCCAAAATCAGTGCTTTCCACTTTCCCTTTCTTGCATGCATGCCTTTTGGGGGTTTGATCCATGGGTCTTTTTTCTGCCTTTTTCTGACTTATAGGGAGATCCTCCGATGAGTCACTACTTTCATTATCAGTTTTGAGATGGTCTGAATCAAGGGATGATTCAAGGTCGACGGTTTCTTCAGGATTTTGGGATTTTTGAAAATCGTCTGCTTCATCTTGTGGCAGTGGAGCATGAGCGGTTTCTCTTAGCCATGGTATATGAGTTGGTAAAAAGTGATGAAGAATGAGAGAAGAGGAGGATACTTAACTATTCTCTTGGAAGATTGAAGGGTTGCATCGGTTAGAGGAAATAGTAGGTTCAGATTGAAATGACACTTCTAAGGAGTTGCTTTGGCGACACCAATGGAAGGTAATATTTGCACTCACATCAAATTAATAAACCCATCAATTAAGCAAACTCAAAAAGGAAGTAAATTTTTTTCCAAAGATACAAAATATTTTTTACGCAATAGACACAATACCGATCTTTTTGCATAGTAGACAAAATCGTTCTTCCAAAAGGGTTTTGTAAAAATATCAGCAAGTTGGGAATCAATGCTAATGAACTCTAACAAAATATCACCTTTTGCAACATGATCATAAATAAAATGATACTTAATTTCTATATGTTTTGCCGTAGAATAATGCATAGAATTTTTTGACAGACATATAGCAATTGTGTTATCACAAAAAATAGGAGTAGAAGTAAGAATTAAATCATAATCGAGAAGTTGATGCATGATCCAAAGAATTTGTATACAACAGCTTCCAACAGCTAAATACTATACTTCAGTAGTTGACAAGGCAACACAATTTTGTTTCTTGCTATGCCAGGAAATTAGAGCATTTCCTAGTAGTTGGCATGTTCCACTAGTGCTTTTCCTGTCAGTCCTATTAACTGCCATCCGTATCTGAGAAACCTTTTAGATCAAAATTGTTAGAATGAGCATACCATAAGCCTAATTCAGTGGTCCGAATGAGATATCTAATGATACATTTAACTGTAGTCAAATGAGATTCCTTTGGAGCCGACTGAAATCTTGCACACTTATAAACACTGAATATTATATCTGGTCGACTAGCCGTGAGATATAATAGGGATTCAATCATTCTTCTATACATTATTTTATCCACACTTTTTCCATTCTTGTCCTCTTCAAGAGTCGTTATTGGACTCATTGGAGTTCCAATGGGTTTTGCATTCTCCATTCCAAACTTTTTTATGAGTTCCTTGGTGTACTTGGTTTGACTAATGAAGATTCCTTTGGAATATTACTTGATTTGTAATTCAAGAAAGAAAATTAGCTCTCCCATCATGCTCATTTTGAATTCTCCTTACATAATATGAGCAAATTCTTTGCATAATACAGAGTTAGGTCTTCCAAAAATAATATCGTCTACATAGATTGGAGTAATAAGATTACTCGAATTTGAACGCTTAATAAATAGAGTTGTATCGATATTACCTTGTTTGAAGCCTTGATTTAGAAGAAAAGAGCTTAGTTTTTCATACCAGGCTCGGGGGACTTGTTTGATTCCGTATAAAGTTTTTGACAACTTGAATACATGGTTTGTGAAACTGTTGCTTACAAAGCCAGGGGCTGTTTCACATATACTTCTTCAGAGATATATCCATTTAGGAAGACGCTTTTTACATCCATTTGAAATAGTCTGAATCCTTTATGAGAAGCAAAAACAAGTAGTATTTGAATGGATTCTAATCTTGCTGCAGGATAAAATGTTTCATCGTAGTTGATTTCTTCTTGTTGTGAGTAACCTTGGGCGACTAGCCTTGCTTTGTTACGAACTACTTGACTAGATTCATTCAGCTTATTTCTGAAAACCCATTTAGTTCCTACGATGGAAGCATTGGATGGTTTTGGAACCAAGTCCCACGCTTTGTTTCTTTCAAATTGATCAAATTCATCTTTCATGGCTTTGACCCAGTAGTCATCTTTGAGAGCTTCATCAACCTTTTTTGGACCAAATTGTGATATTAAGGTCACGTGAGAGTTGAGATTTTGAGATCTTCTAAGTTTTGTTGCCTCTCTTGCAGCTAAGCCTACTCCATAAAGCTCTTTGTTTGCTATTTTATCTTGAGTCGAAGTATGACCCAAGAAATTTTCTATTAATTCTCTTTCATTTCTCAGTTGTCGCAAGTATTTCTCCAACTCCGATTCATAGGGAATCACTTCCTTTGAAGAAGATCGAGTCATACACCAGAGAAGTTAAACTTGTATCATGCACACAAGTGAGAAACCTTAATACAATAAAGTAAAATTGGTTCCTGAATTTGTACTAAAAACTATTTTAACTACTATTGATTGCCAATCCCCGGCAACAACGCCAAAATTTGACGAGCGCAAAATACAACACAAATTATTGCTCGCTAGTCAAAGATAGTATAGTTTAATTATCATCTCCACATGGATTGGATTTAAACAGTGTTCGAATAATCTTCAGTTGATTACTATCCAAAAAAATTAACACTTGATTTGATGATTATCAACTACGATTAATTACTAAAAATTAAGCAATTAACAATTGATCACAAAAGACAGCAGATGAGCAACGAAGAAATATCAATGAGAGAAATAAGGGTATTTGACTAGACAGGTGCAAGCTAATTGACTCGGGATTGAATTCTTGAGTTAGTTCACTCTATAATAGTGTTGATTCTCACGAATTCAACAGATAATTAGATTACAGTTGAAGCTAATGTTCCTCTTTCGATTAAACGTTAATTTTAGTAATTATTCTAATTGAAGCGCGGTGAACAATTGCCACGAATAAAATGATGGTTATTGTCTAAAGGGTAACTTCTCACGAATATTTCCCTATTTTTTAGTTCGACTAACAATTCAAGAGACTCTTTCGATTACCTATTTGAATCACGAATTTAAACTTGAGCATAAGATGTAAAGAAATTCAATATCAAGCTCCCCTTTCGATTAAGCAAAATAAGAAATAACTCCACAATACGAATTAAAACTCCATCAATTAATTCCAACAATTATCAAGAATTGAATACCTAATCAAGTTATCAAAACACCATATCTGTCAACACATTAGTGGAAATTACTCCATAGCAATGGAAAAAGTCATCTCAATAAGGTTTAAAATATAAAAAATATCAATGCTAATGATTCGATACAAACTTCCATTTTGCACCGATCGTTGGTTGAAATCTTGATGAATTCTTGTATCTTCTTTCCTTAGTTGCTTCTCAAATCTTTCGTAGGTCAAAAGTCCTCTAAAAATCATACTTTTGATATATTTATACCACGTAGGAACGGGCCCAGACGAAACTACCCTTTCCTAGCCAAAACAGAAAATAACTCTAAGAAAATTGTACAGACGCCCCACGCCGCGCCATACGACGCTCTTGTGAGGATATTCAGAGAGCTAAAATCTGACATGCAACCCACTTTTACACAGTCGTGCCGCGCCCCATGCTACGCAACAGTATTTTTTCTCAGAGTAATTCATTTCTTCCACTTTTTTGACACCCGGACTTGCTCCTCAACCTCACAAACGTGATCCCGACTTAATTTCTTGGGCTTTTACACAAACTTCAAAGCTCCAACTTGTTCGATTTAACTCCAAACTAACTTTTTAACTCGGAATCACTTCCTGCAAGGCATAAAACACGTAACAAGTACAATTCACTATCTTTTAAGCTCAAACACACGTAAAATACAGTAATTAGAGTGCAAACTATGGCTAAAATACGGGTTTTTATCCTACCATCAGGTCATTGCTAGGTACCACATTATTATGTTCACCGTGGTGGCCTGATTCGGCATCAGCGTTCAAGTGGAAAGACTAAGAATTTGACATTCTTAGGTTAACCTGAAATCAAACTTCAAAGAACAAGTGCAAAATAAGGTGTGTTATGGAGATTCGCATTAAATTACCACTATTATCCTCAGCCCCACGGTGGGTGCCAAGCAATTTACCCTAAAAATGAGTAACTATTAAATTTATACGCGATTTAAAGGACACGTGATTTAATTTAACACGAATGATCTAAGAACAACAAATAAATAAATTAAAGAGAGATAAAACGATCAAACCAAATGCGATAGAAAAATTAAGCCTGACTTTAAGTTGAACACTGAAAACTAGCTCTGATCGAGCCCTCGATACAGGCTCGGTTGTAACTAAAAAAAGAGGAACACTTTGAACAATTAATTAGAAGATAAAAATGAACTTTATTGCTTTGATTTGCCTGCTAGTAGTGGTTTAAAATGAAAAAGCTCTCCTTTTTATATAGCAGAGGAGTTTCAATTCTAGTACAAGTCTAAATAAGGTAAAAATATTTTCTTTTCGGTAAATACCGATTTGCAATTGATATTGGACGGGATTTGCGTTGTAATATCCGGTTGAGGGCGGATATTACGGCTCCTTGCTCATCGTGCTTAACCGTTTTACTTTTTTCTTGATCTCGAAACTTCACTCTGCGCGGATCCGATGTTCAGCCGTGTTGAATCCCGGATGCACCGTTCATCCTCCTCGGGCTCCGAAACGAGGAACCCTTCGGCTTCACTCGAGGTTGTGTGAGATCGTGCTTCCCTCTCGTTTCTTTTTTGGGAAATCGGGGGTAACATTATCCCCGATTTTACCCATACACATTGATATTCTATAATTGTCGAGATTCTAGGAAAATGAAAGTAAGAATATTAAAGTTGTTTAAGGAAGGATCCTACATACTAATCGAGAGAGAAGCAAGAGCAAAAGGAGATGAACAACGGTAACTACTTAGCATCGTGTAGATCGGAGTAGCAGTAAATTCAGCGAAGCGAAAGCTAGGATGGAAACTTGTGTGCACATCTAAGTTTTTAAAACTTCTTAAGCTTCTTTTTGCTCCTTTGCTTTTCTTTAGTATTTCATTTTTTCAGTAGATAAAATATTCATTCTCTCAGTAGATAAATATAAGCTTCTAGTACTGTTTTGTAAATTTTTTGTTTATGAGATGTGACAAGTGGTTTTTGTATTGTTTTTCTTCTTCTACGTCCATTGGTATAATCAAATAGAAAATTGAATGTAGTTTCCCTTGCCCGACCCGGTTAGCTTAAATTTGCTTCAAGTTTTATGCCAAGTGGAATGAGATTAATTTAATTATTATATATGATCCTTTATTCTTGTGGACCTTCATTGTTATTGATAACTAGAAATACGAGAGATCCAGCTGAAGAAAAAGATTAGTCATTTTCTGGAAACCTTCGATGATTTTTAGTGTGTTTTTCTCAACGGGAAATTACTTATTTAAACATTAAGTTTCTTTCTCCATTTTAAAACACAAAAGATCTATTCTTCCCTTTCCTTTTGCTGTTGTAAAGTTCTTAAAAGCCAAATCTTTTTTTCTGTGGGGGATCAGGGAAACTTAAAGGCAGAGTAAGACATTTTGAGGTCTGAGTTTTTTCTCCCACGTACTGAATGACTTATATATTTTGGCAGTCAGCCATTCTAATTTCAATATCCAGAGTTAATCAGGTAGATGTAGGCAGACTGGACATTGAAATGTCGGCCATGCTAAAAGAGCAGTTAGTTAAGGTCTTTTCTTTGATGAAGGTGTCCATCATGCAACTTTTCAATTCCTCTTCTTGTTCTTGTTCTCTTCCTTTTTAGAACTTTTACCTAACCAAACTTTGAACACATAGCGTGCACAAATGCAAAGCACCAGACAAACTACCATGGCAATATAGTAGTAGAATGTGCTGCAATATATGAATAACTTCAATAAGTATCACTAATATTTAAAGAAACAAATTAAACTAGAGTAGAATAAAGAATAGATATCTCAAGATTAATCGTGAAAGTCAATTAGTGCCTAGTCTTTGTAGAAGCAGTGAAATACGGATGATCAAATGCTTCATCCACTCCAATAGGAGAATCCTACACGAATTAAAATGTTTACCGGATCCCCTCCCAACAACAGCCGCACTAGCCTAAGTAGCTCAACATCTGGGAACCTAAACTTATGCGCATTAATTACTAATAACCTTTTAAGTATAGTATAGATTTCTTTTGTATAATATAATCAACATTTTGTATTTAGAAAAGGTTGAATAAAAAGTTACACTTGTAACACAACGTACCCCAAATGTAATGGATCCCGACCACGAATGTAAACGGCATACCCATCCTCGGAGCACGTGTTGAGCTTGTTCATTTTTTCTTGCTCAATAACACGAGGTAGCCCGATGCACTGCTCTGTCATGCCAGCTAACCTGCGTAATGGTGAAAAATAATAAATTGAGACACTTTTTTCATAGCGTGAAATTGATGATGCAATTATTTCTTTCTCTAAATGATGAAAACTAGGTGAAACTTAATAAAATTAGGACACTAATAAAATTGACATATCCTATCAAGTAGTTTAATTTTCATATCAATTAAGGCATAGACTTCAATAATTATATTACTCCCATCGGTTCATACAAAATTTTATAATAGAACTTACTTACCGGATAATAGAATAGGCATCCAAATAATTGATCCTTTTTATGAATCTTATTGCTTCATAATCTGTTAGACGAAAGACGTCTGGAGTCCCGTGGAGTCCCGAGCAGAAGCTCCAAAATAGTTTGGCCCACAGTCCAAGAATCATACTTATTAGAAGAAGAGAAAATACATCAATTAATTTAGGCAACACTAATAATTAAGAACAATGAAAATTAAAGGAGTAGACTTACTTTGTGGAGAGTGGATATCGAACCCAATGTCTGTCCAGAATTGCCTCAGTAGGCATGAAAAACTGATATTGCTCGCCACTAATTAAGAGATTAAAAGAAGGTTATTTGTTAATATATTTATACACACAAATACATTGATTTTAAATTATTTCAACTTATAAATACCTTGTTGGTCCACTTTTCCCATACAAGTATCTTTTAGCATATTTATCAACGCTGCTACCAAAATCAATCAATCTCCTTTAGGAAAGTAACATCATTAAATTATTGGGGGAAAAAATTAGAATTGGAAAGAAAGGGAGCAAAAAGTAACTTACAAATGCACATTAGGAGGATTGGGACGGATACAGTGCACTGCAACTGTGATTGCTTTTCTCAAAACGAACCACGATATTAGCTTCAAAGAAATGAAAAATTTAAAAAATTAGCAAGCAATCATGACAGTATGCATATTAGCTTAGTGGTAAACAGTATATATGTGGCAATATTAGATAAATTTGACAGCAGGTAGTCAAGTGAATGGACTTTATCTTAAAACTTACAAGGTTTGATATCTCTATATATGCACAATAGAGTTATCTTTACAAAACTTGACAGCTAATAACTGCACAATAAACATTAAAGTTAGGAGATTTCCAGAGAAAAACACAAAACAGAATTTAAAGGTAAAAAACAAGAGGAAAGACATTATTTAATTTACCAAATGGTGGATTAAGCTTTTCATTACAAGCTTTCCTCTAGGTTTGGTACGCATCCAAACCCACCAATCACTTGGTGTTGTACCTCCATCCATATTGTCTTTGTAAAGAAGTTTTTTCAAATGAGTACCCTCAAATACTGAGATCAACTGTATGCTATCCTCATCCTCAAAATGCTTCACAAATCTACCAATGTTATCCTTCCCAAGAGTGGACGTCGCGTTACCCAGCTTTGTGCCAAAATAGACTTCGCGAATACCACTTAAGTGGAAGCGAACATCTCCGGCAGATAACTGAGACTACAAAACAAATCAATTACAATGGGCCAATATATGCAATTTATAACTGCTGATAAATATTCCCAAAAAGTGTTCCTCGCACCATTTTAATATATTGTAGCATTAACAATTTAAACAGGCTGCACCAAAAACATGTTTAACTGAAAAACATGAAGATAGTATGGCTGGAAAAGCACCTAGCTAGTTTGTTCGCTGCTTATTCCATATCAACAGGACCTTTTTGAATACAACACCTTCTCCCAAAATAAACTGGAAACTAAAAAATAGTAGATAGTTCTAGAACTCTAGTTTTGACAATATACACGGACACAGAATATGAGAATTTAAACATTTCACTTCTAACCTGCTATGCTACCGGCAAATAGAACATGCAGAGAAAAGCAAACACAAAATAGGAAAAAGTATCCTTCTTTCTCTCTCTTCCTTATAATTAAAGGTTTCAATATCATGAGACAAAATGCCACAACAAAACAGAATAAGGTTCTAGAATATTGTTAAGTGATAATGTTAACATGTCAAGAGCTAGATATAAGAAGTGCTACAGTTTTTAAATTTGAATTTTGTCCTATATTGAGCAAATATATCTACTACGTACTATATACTATATTCATCATAAATAATCAATATATTGCATCTCTCTTTTTTTTTCTCAAGGTGTCAAGCTCTACATAAAAATAGGTTATCCTGTATTTATTACTAAAGCATTAAGCCATCAATATAACTTCAATCTTCTAGTATTATTTTCATTTAATCACTTAATTGGTTGAGCTCTATATATATACACACACAATTGAGTCATCACCCAATTACCAGTATCTAATAATCTGTAAACTACAGCTTAAGCACATGAGCAAATTGTAAGGGGAAAAAGGGGTAATACCTTAATTTTTTTCAAGACATATTCTGAATTGTCCGTCTCATTTTTCAGCAGCCAGGTGTCCCCAAAAAACCCACCCCCCAGCTTCCGGACAACTACATAATCCTTCTCCCATGGATCATAACAGGGGCGGCTAAATATTATTTGTGGCCTGCCAACATTGATGAGAGGCCATACATACATACATACATACATACATACATACATACATATATATATATATATATATATATATATATATATATATATATATATATATATATATATATATATATATATATATAACATATGAGATGCAAAATTAATAGTAATTTTTTATAATCGATTTTTCCTAATAATCCTTTTTGGTATTATAGTAAAATTCTAACACTTTCTTTTTTGATTTTTGAATAGTCAGACATATTTAAATTCTAGTAAGTGATAAAAATCATATATAACTATAAAGTGAAAATAAAATTAACAAATATGAGATAAAATAACACTTGTAAGTTAGTTTAATAGAATCTGATTCAAGAAAACAGATCACTTAATTCTAAAATATCTTTTTGTTGCTTCAATAACTCCTTGCATTGCTTGAAATCGTGAGGAAAAATAAAAAAGAGTACGCAATATATTTTATTAATAGCTCCTAAGCCATGGAGTTTTTTTTAGAGAATATAGAAAATATAGAAGTGTATAGATGTTATATGATTGATTGGCTCTTGGTCTAGGACAAACCAAGAAAGAAAGTAAATAGTGTAAAAAATTATATAACTTACATGTTTTCTGATGAGAAAAAAAGGTAACATGTAGAATATAATAATTTCAGTTGTTAAATTTTTTGTTTACAAATAAATTTTTTTGAAGAGTGCTACTAAAACAGTCACTTTAATTAGTAACATATCTGAAAGTATCTTTCTTTTTATATTAAAAAATATATTTTTCTAACCTGAAAATATTCATTTTTCTCAAAAAAAGATAACTTGTTAGCCTGTTATTGATTAAAGTTGGGGCCCCCAAATTTGGGGGCCTAAAGCATATGCTTTAGAGGCTTTACCGTTAAGCCGGCTCTGGATCATAAGCTGCAATGGAAAAGAAAACAACATACGTATAAGTAAGTACCATCTCGGAAAATAGAGAAATATGGAAGAATATGCAGACATTCACGACGTAAAAAGCAAATAGAAAAGGCTTATTGGAAAAATAGAGATCTATGGCAAAACACAAAAGGCTTCATAATTATCGGTAAAACAATGCAGATATTCACGACGGAAAAGCAAACACAGAGAGGATTCATCATTATCGGAAAAAAATATCCAGATATTCACGACAGAAAAAGCAAAACACAAAAGGCTTCATCATTATCGGAAGAAAATACAGATATATTCACGACGGAGAAAGCAAAAAATTAAAGGTTCTGTTGCATTAGTCTCACCATCTCCAGAGGTTAATGAGCAGAAGACAAAACGAGCTGTAATCAGAATAACATATAGAGCTCCTTCTTTTCCGTTCATGGCTACCAATGGTGGCCGGAGTATTGCGCGTGTGTGCTGTGTGAGGCTGGTGGCTAGTTTGTGCGCTGTGTGATGAGAGCTACAGTAGTAGAGAGATGCTGAAATTTTCTCCAGAAAATTCCAACAAAATGAGGGGAGGTAAACGGTTACAATATGAAATACTAGTATTGTAGGGGGGGGGGGGGGTAAGGTGGTATACGCGTTAGTAGAGGAGTGGCAGTGGTACAGTAACGCAGGGGTATAGGTCGAGCAGTACTGTGAGTCGGGGGAGTGCCTACGGTTTGGCTTTTCGGACAAGAAACATTTGGAAATACAGGGTGGGATATTTTGAAATTGAGCTGAATATTTAGGAAGGCTGGGATCAGAACTGGATATATAGAGAATGCTCTGGTATTTCTCAAGCATATATTGAAGCTACGTTGTAAGTTAAAGTTTTAAAGGCTTACGTTCCACTCTATATGTATACTATATAGTGAGTATTAATTAAACAATTGGCCTCCTATTTTCTTTTAATATTTTGTTGATTATCTTCCATACTGTTTTGAAACGAGAAACTTAAGTTATAGAGTATACCAAAGACATGTCATCCTTAAAATTTTGGAGTAATATTCCAACAAAATGAGGGGATGTATTGAGGGTACGATATATGATATACTCGAGTACTGTAGGTTGTCGGTGTGGCAGTGGTACAGTGCTGTAGTGGGCAGCGGTCGAGCAGTAGTGAGAGTCAGGGGATTCCGTACGGTTTGGCGTTAGGGGCAAGAAAATTTTGGAAATACAGCTCCTTTTTTTCCTTTTTTTTTTAAAATTTTAAAATTGAGCATGCTCTCGTTTTTCTACATTGAAGCTACGTTGTGAATAAACTTAAAAGTTTTAAAAGCTTACATTCCATCTATTTACGTGTATATATACTAGTATAGTAGTATTAAACACCTTCCAATTGGCTTTCCTATTTTCTTTTAATATTTCGTTTATTATCTTCCATACTTAAGTACTCCATATCACCATGGATGGCAGAGGCGGACCTACACCAGTCCTTGAGGGGTCACGTGAACCCGTTAATTTCGGCAAAAATCTTATATTTATATTCTATGTATAGTTGTATATACTTTGGGGACCCTTTAAATATTTTTCTTGGCTCCCTCATTAACGAAATTACGCGAAGAGCAATGGTCTGCCTCTGAGCATAAGCTCTGCTCCTTGTCATACGGCGTGGGTTTGAAACCGCCTTCTACAAAAAAAATTTTAAGTTTCTTTTACTTCTTATAACTGGAATTATATACTAGTACAATAGTACTATTTATTAGTCACTAGTCAACGGTTCACTAATTTATAATTTTTTATTTCACTTTTTCTCAATTCAATTATATTTTAAATTTTTAATAGTTATAAATAATAGTCAATACCCCAATCAAAAGCCCCAAACGTCAATTCCCTAAAGACTAAACATTTCTCCAGTTCTTCACTTCTTCCGTTCTTCCTCAATCAAAAATCAAAGCTCGCCTCTCGTTAACTCATCCCTCAGCCTTAGGCTGTCACTTCTCACTTCAAAATAGAGAACTCTTCTTCCGGTAAAGGTATTCTTGGTAAACCCCAAATCTATTATTCAAATAATTTTGTTTAGGTTGAACTTCTATTTTCTCTGAAATTTAGTGATCTCTTAATTTTTTGCTATTTAACTTTAAGAATGGCTTCTCTTTCTATTTTTCAAATGCTCCAAATTGTTTAAGAATGGTTGTTTAAGAATGGCTTCTCTTTAAGAATGGTTGTCTCCATATTTTTTAATTTATGTTTAAGTTTACTATTCTTGATATACAAAAAGAAGTCAATTAAGTATTTTGAGAACCACTAATTTTAATTATATTGTGCTAGCAATTAACACTATATTTAAAGGTTAGTGAAGATATCAAGTATTAAAATATAATTAAATTATGCAACATAGCCAGAATTTACAAGTAAATGTTAGTGAAGATATCAAGTGGTCCTTTTGTAGAGTTATAGTATTAGTATTTAATAAGTTGTAGTATTTCTTTTATTCTTGATAAAAGGGGCGTGATTGCTCTATTTATATTGTGTTTGTTTATATTCTTGATAGACTCTTAAATTTATTGGACTCATTTTTTATAGGAAGTTCTTGTTCTTATGAATTGAGATGGACGTATTTTTGACGAAGTTTAATTCTTCTCAATCAAGTTCTACTCTTAGAAACAATTCCTCCCATCTTATAGATGAGTTTGATGAGAAATTACTCAATTTCGATCCTGGAGAGAGAGAGTATCCATTGATAAATATAGTCCTAGAATACGGGATGAATTAAGAAGACACTACATTCAAAATGGACCTTGCCAACCGGTTGATCATAAGTTTTCTAAAACTTTATTCGGGAATAAAATGCGTCAATTTAGTCTGGGTTGGTTTAAAAATTCGTATTCTAGATGGTTGGAGTATAGTGTGAAGAAAGATGCCGCATTTTATTTATGTTGTTATTTATTCAAAAATAATTATGTTCATAGAAGCACGGGTGACTCTTTCACAAAAACGGGCTTTAAGGCTTGGAATAAAGTTTCGGAAAGACTTGCTTTACATGTTGGTCAAGTAAATAGCCTCCACCACAAGTGTTTCAACAAGATATTAGACTTATCAAATCAATCTCAATCAATTCAAGTTGCTTTTGATAAGCAATATGAGAAACAAAGAAATGAGCACCGAATTCGTTTAAATGCATCAATCGATGTTGCAAGGTTCCTCTTATACTTTGGATTGTCTTTTAGAGGTCATGATGAAAGTGATTCTTTAAAAAACAAAGGCCTTTTTCTAAGGCTTTTGGAATGGCTTGCAAAGAGGATCCCCCAAGTGGATAGAGTCATATTGAAACATGCTCTAAAAAATGATATGATGACTTCGCCAAAAATTCAAAAGGACATTGTGAGTGCTTGTGCACAAGA
The DNA here is from genome assembly GCF_000715075.1 of Nicotiana tabacum. NCBI lineage: Eukaryota > Viridiplantae > Streptophyta > Magnoliopsida > Solanales > Solanaceae > Nicotiana > Nicotiana tabacum. The sequence goes on along the minus strand of NC_134098.1, from coordinate 109,470,784 downwards.
AATCGTAAAAGCTATAATCAATGATTTAGATGAAAATTATTTCGGGATATTAGTTGATGAGTCCAAGGATATTTCATACCATGAACAAATGGCCCTTGCTTTGCGGTATGTTGACAAAAAAAAAAGGCCAAGTGAACGAGCCATTTATTGGTCTTGTTCGTGTTGGTGATACCTCTGCAAAGTCGTTGAAGGAAGCAATACTTTCTTTGCTTATGAAACACTCATTAAGTCCATCCAAAATACGTGGACAAGGCTATGATGGAGCTAGTAATATGCAAGAAAAAATGAATGGTCTTAAGCTTTAATTTTGCAAGAAATTCCTTCGGCACATTGCATTTATTGTTTTGCTCATCAATTACAGTTGATGCTTGTAGCGGTTGCTAAAAATATAAGGAGGTAGAAACTTTCTTTGCTATAGTTGCTAATGTGTTGAATGTGATTGGAGTATCCTTTAAACGTAGAGATAAACTTCGGGGCAATCAAGCAGAATTATTGGAGTGGTTGCTAGAGAGTGGTGAAGTTCAAAGTGGGAAAGGATTAAATCAAGAACGAGGGTTTCAAAGGCCAGGTGACACTCGTTGGGGATCACATTGTAAAATATTAGATAACTTTGTTGTTTTATTTGTATCTATTATTCATGTGCTTGCGGTGATTGAATATGAAGGTTCTGAGGCTAATGATAGATTGCAAGCAGAAGTTGTTTTGAGTAAAATCAATTCATTTGAATTTGTGTTCATGCTTCACTTGATGTTGAAGGTATTGTTAATGTCGAACGAGCTGAGTAAAGCTTTACAGAAGAAAGAACAAGATATTGTCAATGCCGTGATATTTTTTGACCTTACAAAGGAAAGGTTGCAACAAATGAGAGATGAAGGATGAAAATCATTAATGGATGAAGTCTCTTTGTTTTGTGCTAAACATGAAATTTTGGTGCCCAATATGGAAGAATTCTATATTCCTGAAAAGTCGAAGCGTAGTCCTTCTAGTGTTACTTATTTACATCACTTACGTTTTGAGCTTTTTTATACAGTGATTGATTTGCAACTTCAGGAGCTTAACAGTTGTTTTGATGTTGTTAGTGGTAACTTGCTTCTTGGTATGGCTAGCTTGAATCCGGCTAATTCGTTTGCTAATTTTGATAAGGAAAGAATAATGACATTGGCCAAGTATTATCCAGATGAGTTTGGTGAATTGAACCTTCGAGATCTTAGTCACCAACTTGACACTTTCATATTGCACATGAAACATGGTGACCCTAGATTCTCGAATTTGAAAGGAATTGGTGATTTGGCAAAAGCGTTGGTTGAAGCAAATCTTGTAGAGACATATTCACTTATTTATTTACTTGTGAAGTTGACTCTAATTTTATCTGTCGCGACTACAACGGTAGAAAGAGCATTCTCATCCATAAAGTACATCAAAGATGAATTGCGTAGTAGTATTGGTGATGCATTTTTAAATTATTGTTTAGTTTGTTACTTTAAAAAAGAAGTATTTGCAAATATAAGCAATGATGTTATTATTGACCGTTTTCAGAGTATGAGAACGCGTCGAGTTCAAGTATAAGTGGATGATGTACTTTTGTTATATTAGTATCAATTAAAGATATTCTATAATATTGAAGTTTGTATTTTGATTTAAGTTGTGCCTTCTTTAGTTCTCTTTTTGGGACAACAGTAGATTACTGTTTGTATGTCGCGAATTACTATTAAGGCCACTAAACTTGTTTTACATTTTAAAGTTTATTCCAATTTAGTTCATGTGTGCGCAAGGATGTGCAAGAATATTTTTTTTGGAATACTTATTTTAAAATTTGTGTTCGTAGGTTAATTTGGAAGTATGATGAAGTTGAAGTTTGTGTTCGCGGGTCAATTGGGGAGTCTGTTTAAATCAAAGCGTAAGCTCTTTTTACTTTATTTTAGTTTTTTGCTTAGCAAGTTTATATTATATAGTGGATTATGCTGCTTATTTACTTGTCTATTCTAGAGTTTATATGTACTCTTTTACTCGCTAATAAAATTTTGGGTAATTCACTCTAATGATAATGGCGGCCCCGTCATACTCAAATCCTGAGTCAGCCTCTGATGGATGGATATAATTGTCAAAAGACATATCATCCAGAAAAATTCGGTGTAATTATTTTTAGCTATCTACGAATTGTGGACTAATAAATCCTGCGTGCTTTTACCTAAATTATATGCTCAGCCTTTTGATATTAGAAATGACAACCCGGTGCACTATGCTCTCACTATGCGGGGGGGTCCGGGGAAGGATCGGACCATAAATATCTATTGTACGCAGCTTAATCATTCATTTTTACAAGAGGCTATTTTCACGGCTCAAACATGTGACCTCATGGTCCCATGCCAGCAACTTCGACTCCCCTTCAACATTTGGATATTAATGCTTAATTAATTAGTAGTAATATTTGTTAGTAATCTGGATTTTGATGTGCGGCAGCTCGTCCAATTACTTGCATGTATATTATTGGCGTCACTATTTTGCATTATATAATTGGCTGTGCAAGATTCTTTTTCTCTTGTTAAATGAATATAGCTAGCTTGAAATTTCAAATTACTTCATACTCAGACAAGTTGCGGGCAGCAATTGAAATTGCCATAGTCAATTGTAATAACAACGTTAGAAGATGAAAACTCCAAATCTTCTTTTTGATAAGTAAGGTATATATGTAACTCTTCAAAAAGTTATATATTCCGCAGCGTTGAAAAATACGCTCCATGCAGATAAATAACTATTATGAATCAGAAATTCGAGTAACAATAAAACTTATTTAGTGATTTTAAGAATACGTGATTTAATTCAATATCAATTGACAAATAAGAAAATGAATAGATAATTTGAATAAGAAAATAAATCAAACCAGTATTCTAGCAGCGTTGTCGACCTCGATTCGAGATGGTCTCGAGGTTGAATAGGAAGAACATTAAAGAACTGAGGATCAACAATGATGAACAATAATGGAGAGTAAATAATTAAAGAACAGTATTTTTGTATAACTTTATCAGTGAATCAATGCCCCTTACAAATGAATGGGGTCCCTCTTTATATAGTAGAGGAATCCTAAATAAGGTACAATTCTAATAACGGAAACAAATCCCATGATTGGCGTCAATAACCGCTTGATTCGATCTGTTCCAAGATTTTCACCGAGATCTTCGGTCGGTTGCTAATATCTCGTCATTCCGTTATTATGCCCTACTCGAAGTCAGTCATGCTCGGTCTTGATCTTCGGCGAGCACTTCGATCTTTATGCTTCATACTCTGCCATTGAGCCCGAGCCTGGTCTATTACAAGCTCACTCTCGAGGCAGCTCCTCGTACCTTCAAAATCCGACATGCCCGATTTCGACCGTATACAGATAGTCCCCGCGTTTCTTGGAATAAAATGATAAGAAACGTTTTGAGCCTTGAAACCTCGATCATGACGTAAGTGATGGATGTGATCGAAATGTCCCGTCGGTTCAGTTCCCCAAATTATTAATGCTTGTCAGTTAGCAGTCGGCCACTAGTGCCACCGAATCGTCGTCGTGATCCTATAAATACCCGCTCCTTCACTGAATCAAACTTTACTTTTGCTTTAATCAAACCTCTAAGCCTTCTCACTCTTTTCGTCTCCTCCTTTTCGCAGCCTGTAGAGCCATCTTCGTTAGCACTGAACCTACCAGTTTTTCATCTTCCTTCGTTTTTCTTTACTTATACAAATAGTGAAAACCTCAAAGACTGTACCGTAGAAGGAGAAAGCTTCTTGCTCCTCTTCCCGGCCGTCCGGCGGTAAGGTGCCGGTGGAGCCGCTTGCCCACGAGTATGTTCCCGGACCGTGTAATTTAAAATTTGATTTCAAGGTCAAAAACCCTTCATCGATCCCGGGCCGATGCGAGCATGTATCTATGTACATGTGCTCGATAACAAAGAGCAACCTCGAGGCCGTAAAGAGGGGCAGCAACTGGGGTCCCGAGGTCATGGTGCAAATTCCTGCTCCCGAAGAGAGCATCACCGCTTATGTGGAGGGGTTCCTAAGTGTTTACACTTATCCCTTCACATTGGGTCCCCTCGACCCAGTGATTATTGATCTCTGCAAAAGATATCAGGTCATCCTTCGGCCAAATCCACCCCTCTCTATGGCTCATAGTAATCATGTTGTTCTTCTTCTCTAGCAAGGCCGAGGGACTAGAGTTTACTCTAAATCACCTCATGCGGTTGTACCGGCCTCGAATCTATCGAGGACTGATCAGGCTCCAACATCGGGCAACGAAGGCCTTGATCTTGAGCATCGACGAGGATAAGGATCGGGTTTGGATGAGCTGTTTTGTACGGGTGAGGACCGGTGACATTATCCCGGAAGAGAAGATATCATTCCCTGAGTAGTGGAACTTCAATCGTAAGTGATGTTTTAAACTTTGTTCTTCGTACCTTCTTCGACTTCGCCTAATGTCTCCTTTTGACATGCAGTTGTTCCTTGGAAGCCTCAAGCAGTACCTGACCTCGAGGATTGGGTTCGGAAGTTTGCCTCGATTTTCATTTACGCCGAACGCGCATGGCGTGATTTGGCAAAGGGCAGATGGGAGGCCAAGAATCACGGTAAGGATCTCCTTTTTCATGTTTTGAAACACTTGAAACACTTTTTATACTTCATTCGTCACTAATTTTCTTTCATGTAGGTCTAACCAAGGATGCCATTTTGAGGCCTTCAAGTGGCGAGGAAGAAATCAAGTCCCCGGTTCCGAAGCTGGGGGAAGACAAAAAGAGGAAACCTTCCTTGTAGTCTGAGGACACCAAGCCCTAACCTCGAAGGGTGAGGAGAAAAATAATCGCTCTCACGATGGACTCGGTCCAAAAATTGAAAGACGAAGAAGAGAAAAAAGATAAAAATGCATCGGCACAGACGGTCCGACCTAGGACATCCGTCAAAGTCTCCAAACCTTCCGATCCGACGGCGGCTGTTAAAATCAAGCCTCGTGTCGAGGAGGCCTCCAAAAAGAAATCGGGTGGGGATCCTGAATTACCAGAGGTCGAGATCATTTCTTGGCCATCTACAGCTACACCGGACGAGGCCAGTTCTAAGACCCCGAAGATCGGTCAGAGCGTCTTGAGCAACCTGCTCGAGACCATGACAATAGGTCACTTGCCTTCTCTTCTGACTTTATCTGAGGAGACGCTAAGAGAAGCTCGAGAATTGAAGACCCCTGATATAGGCGGAGGATCTAGTGTAGGGGATCCCTTTCGGGACTACTTTACTGGAGTCGATGATGCCTTCAATATTAGTGAAGCTTCGATTATTTTAGAAGAGACCCAACGTTTCTTATCTCGGGTAAGAATCTGTTTACGACACTTCTTTTCTTTACTCTTTTTTTTTTCTAAATCTGACTTGTGTTTTTCTTTTTTGTGTAGGCCTTCGCCAAGCTTCGAGCTGACCTCAGCCAGTGTGAAACCGAGCTCCAAAAGGTCTCAGAGGAGAGGAACGCTCTGAAGCTTCTTTGCGGCCAAAAAAACGAGACTATAAAGGACCTTCAAGCGGATTTGTCCAAGGCTCGTGAGGAAGAGGCTGAGATAGATAAGCAAGTGAGCATCCTTTTGATAGAGTATGGACTCGACCAACTGTGGAAGCTAATACTTCGTTATCTCAGCTGCAGCAAAAGGTTGAAAGGATCGAGTTGCTTCGAGGAGAAGTCGATCAGGTCAAGGCCGATTGTGATCGGTGGAAGGAGAATATGGACCACCTGGCTACAGAAAAAGAAACTGCCTTGGCCAAACTGTCATCGGCCGAGGTTCAACTTTGGGGCGTCAAAGAGAAAAGTTTGGCCCAAGCCAAGAGGATAGAGGAGCTCGAAACCGGTCTTGGTGAGTCCAAGGCGGAGACCGAGAAGACAAAATTCATGGCGGACAAGTCCGTTGCCATGTATCGGGCCGATGCTGAGGCTGCTCAAATGCAGGTAAGGGAGGCTTCTAACTGAGAGCAATGGATTATCGACTCGGCAAAGTGTCAATCCCAGCGGGAAACCCTCGAGGAAATCCATACTCGAGGTTTTGACCTCTCCGAGGAGATAGCCCGAGCTACGGTGCTTGAGGCCGAAGCCAGCAGCTTGCCTCCTTCAATGACAAAGACGATGATGAAAAAGGCAGTCGAGGCGGATCTGATGAGGGGCCTAAAGGAGAAGTTGCTCCCGAAGAAGAGGTCAAAATCGGCCGTAGTTAGGACTTAGTTTCCCTTTTTGTAAGACCTTGATCGGTCTCTTGTACATAACCCTTTCTGTCAATATATATAATAGAAAAACTTTTTTTTGAATGCCTTCTCAGTTTTATGTTCAAATGTGTTTTTGAATATTCTATTGTTGCAGCCTCTGTAATCAAGTGAACTCTAGCTCGGACTTAGAACAAAACCCTTAGGTTTTTTAGACACGCAAGGGCGAGTTCTCGGGTTCAATAATATATTCGAGACCATGACAGCACTGTTTTTATAACTAAGTTTGAGTATGTTTCGAACTTAGAATAGAATAAACCCTTAGGTTTTTATCAAGTAATGGGTAATTTTCGAGCTTGCAGTAACATACCCCTTAAGGTTTTATGGCGGATCCTTGAGCTAAGTTCAAGTCAACTTTATTTGAACTTGGAATAGTGGAACCCTTAGGTCCGAGTTTAGTGAGAACAAAGTCTCGAACTCTAAATGTATTGGCCCTTAGGCTCTTTTAGGTTGGGCCCATATGGCCTCTAAAATACGGCTATTATTTCCCCTTTTCGGCTTAAAATACAAAGTCCGATGTCGGTTGAAACCCTTTTACTTTTCATGCCTTAGCACGTTTGTGTTAAAGACAATTTGATACCTCTTAAGGTTTTTCGAGGGTCGATTTTATCGAAGCCATTTTGATTGTTTGCCGAGGGTAGCCTTTTTTAACCGGTTATTCAGAGAATTTGAAGGCCTATCATTATTGCGGAATTCGGACGTCTCCAAGCCTCGTTATTTAGGCCGTAGCCTTTAGTTTGGTCGTAGCATTTAGTTTGGACGTAGCCTTTAGTTTGGCCGTAGCCTTGGGCTTATTTTCCAATAACATTTCGAACTTGTTTGAAATGTCAGTCCCCGAGAATTATGGCCTTGGCCTATAGATCGAGGGGTGCCTCTTTGATGTCTTATGAATTTGTGAATATACACTCGAATACGCCTATCATAGATGGTAGTCCCCGAGTGTATACTTGCACTTTGGCTCTTGAGCCGTTTCTCGCAATATCATAAGCATGAAGTTTGTAAAGTAGATAATTTTCTTCGAGACACAAAATGTTTAAATGAAGAGAGAGTGCTTCTTTGAATAGTTTCTATATGTGTACATATTTTGCCATCGGGGCTCGACTAATTTATATGGACACGGTTTACTTGACCGTTTGGTCCATTACAAAGCTTCTCTATCGAGGCCCTTTGACATGAAGTACTATTCTCGAGAATACATCATCGGAGGGTGATGCCCTCCAGTATTCGAGGTTGATTGAAAAGAAGCCTTGGATACTATTGAATTGTCCTCGGGTAGCACATAATTGTTGCCTCGTTAAAAACCTCGCCGGAAAAATCCAGTTGGGATAAAAACCGATCTAAGGGAAAAAGAGTGCAACGCATACTTTAAAACTTGAGGTCTCGATGTCTTTGGTCGAACTCCTGCAATGAGTTAGCATCGAATATGTATAGACGAAAGAAGGGAGAAAGTCATATCTTAACAATAATATCGTTTGAGAAGTGATATGTTCCAGTTGTTTGGTAATGGTTCGTCGTCCATCGTTTCGAGTTTATAAGACCCTTTTCCGATTATATTGAGGACTTGATAGGGTCCTTCCCAATTCGGGCCGAGCTTCCCTTCATTAGGATCTCGAGTGTTGATGATGACATTCCTTAAGACTAAGTTCCCAACCCTGAAGTGGCGAAGGTTGGTTCTTCTATTGTAGTACCTTTCGATTCGTTGCTTTTTTGCAGCCATTCGAACAAGTGTCGCTTCTCATTTTTCATCTAATAGTTCGAGGCTAGTATTCATAGCCTCGTGGTTCGATTCCTCCGATGCATGTCGAAACCTTACGCTGGGTTCTCTGACTGGAATTAAGGCTTCGGAGCCATACACTAAGGAAAACGGAGTTGCCCATGTACTGGACTTCGATGTTGTTCGATACGCCCAAAGGACTTCGGGCAGAATTTCTCTCCATTTCCCTTTAGCTTTGTTCAACCTTTTCTTCAGGTTTTGAATGATAGTCTTGTTCGTCGATTCGGCATGTCCGTTCCCACTAAGGTGATACGGTGTTGACAATATCCTTTTTATTTTATGGTCTTCGAGAAATTGTCACTTTACTGCCGATAAATTGCTTACGATTGTCCCATACTATTTCTGCGGGTATCCTAAATCGACACACGGTGTGATCCCAGATGAAGTCTATAACCTCTTTTTCTCTCACTTTCTCGAACGCTTGTGCTTCAACCCATTTAGAGAAATAGTCAATCATAAATAAAATGAACTTAGCTTTACCTGGGGCCGATGGAAGAGGGCCGACGATATCCATCCCCCATTTTATGAATGGCCATGAGGATAGAGGACTGAATGAAGTTGTTCTCCGGGCTGATGGATCATCGGTGCAAACCTTTGACATTTATCACATTTTCGAACAAACTCTTTAGTATCGTTTTCCATGTTATCCTAGTAGTATCCTGCTTTAATGATTTTGTGAATCAGTGATTCGGCGCCGGAGTGATTCCCACAAGTGCGTTCATGGACCTCTCGTAAAACATAATCGGTGCCTCCTGGTCCTAAGCACACTGCCAATGGTCCATCGAATGTTCTTCTGTATAATGTTCCATCTTCAGCCAATGTGAATCGAGCAACTTTGGTTCGTAAGGTCCTCGACTCTTTAGGGTCCGATGAGAGCTTTCCATTCTTCAAGTATTCAATATATTTATTCCTTCAATCCCAGGTTAAGCTTGTAGAGTTTACCTCGGCATGCCCTTCCTCGATCACGGATCTCGAGAGTTGAATGACAGTCCTCGAGCTGATTTCATCTTCCTCGACCAACGACCCTAAGTTTGCTAGTGCATCGGCCTCACTGTTTTGTTCTCGAGGTATATGTTGTAAAGTCCATTCCTTGAAACGGTGCAAAGTTACCTGCAGCTTGTCCAAATATCTTCGAAGGTTTTGCTTACTTGGTTCACCACGAGTAAAGAGTCACACTTGGCTTCAATGACTTCTTCCCCCATGATTTTAGCTAGCTCGAGACCTGCAATCATGGCCTCGTACTCGGCCTCATTGTTAGTCAACCTAGAAGTTTTGATAGATTGCCTAATAGTGCTACCCGTGGGCGGCTTCAAAACGATGCCTAGCTCGGACCCCTTCACATTCGAAGCACCGTCTGTGAAAAGGGTCCATACCCCTGATGACGTACCCGATTTGAACAGGAGATCCTTTTCAACTTCGGGTACGAGGGTTGGCATGAAATCGGCCATGAAGTCCGCTAAAATTTGAGACTTGATGGCCGTCCAGGGTTGATATTCGATATCGTACCCACTAAGTTTGACAGCCCATTTGGCCAATCGGCCCGATAGTTCGGGTTTGTGCAAAATATTACAAAGTGGGTAAGTGGTTAATACGCATACAGGGTGACATTGTAAATATGGTCTTAACTTTATAGAGGCGCTTATCAGTGCAAGTGCCAATTTTTCTAAGTGAGGATATCTAGTTTCTGCTTCTCCTAAGGTTCGACTTACATAATAAACAGGAAATTATGTACCTTGCTCTTCCCGAACTAGGACACCACTTACCGCGATTTCTAATACTGCCAAGTACAAGTAAAGTTTTTCATCTGCCTTTGGAGTGTGAAGCAGTGGTGGGCTCGATAGGTATCGCTTCAACTCTTCCAATACATGTTGGCATTCTGGGGTCCAGGAAAAATCGCTCTTCTTTTTGAGTAAAGAGAAAAATTTATGGCTTCGATCCGATGACCTCTAAATGAATCGACCTAAGGCACCTATCCGTCCAGTTAGCCTCTGTACGGCTTTTACACTGTCCACGACGGCGATGTCTTCGATGGCCTTGATTTTATCGGTGTTGATCTCGATCCCCCGATTTGATACCATGAAGCCGAGGAACTTGCCCGAACCAACCCCGAAAGTACATTTCTCGGGGTTGAGCTTCATGTTGCATTTCCTTAAAATCTCGAACGTTTCCTGCAAATGAGCCAAATGGTCCTCTGCGCACAGGGACTTAACTAGCATGTCATCAATATAAACCTCCATTGATTTGCCTATTTGTTCTTCGAACATTTTATTCACTAGGCATTAGTAAGTAGCTCCTGTATTTTTTAGCCCGAAGGGCATTATATTATAACAATATGTTTCATACTTGGTAATAAATGAAGTCTTTTCTTGGTCTTACGGGTTCATTTGGATTTGATTGTACCCGAAATAGGCATCGAGAAAAGTAAGGATCTCGTGGCCGGCCGTGGCATCGATCATGCGATCGATGTTAGGAAGTGGAAAAGAATCTTTAGGGTACGCCTTGTTTAAATCCTTATAATATACACACATTCTAAGTTTGTCCCCTTTTGTAGGGACTACAACTACATTGGCTAACCATTCGGGATATTTCACCTCCCGAATGGATCCTATTTTGAGGAGTTTTATTACCTCGTCCTTTATGAATGCGTGCTTTACTTCGGACTGGGGTCTTCTCTTTTGCTTCACCGGTATGAATCTAGTGTCCAGGCTTAGCCTATATGTCGTTACCTCCAGTAGAATCCCTGTCATGTCTAAATGGGACCAAGCAAAATAATTCATGTTATCAACAAGAAATTGAATAAGGTTTTTCCTGAGTTCGGGGGTTAATCCCGTTCCCAGGTATACCTTTCGCTCGGGCAGGTACTCGATCAATATAACCTGTTCCAGCTCTTCGACCGTTGATTTTGTGGCGTTGGTATCTTCGGGAACAACAAAAGTTCGAGGGGTTAGAAAATCCTCCTTTTCTTCTTCTATCTCTCGCTTCCCTGATTCGATTGAGGCCGGTGGCTGTGCTTGCTATTTGACTTCCTGTTTATCTTTGATGCTCTACCTTTCCGTGGTTGATAGTGTCGATATAGGGTCACCTCATCGTCTGCAAACATTTCCTTTGCAGCATGCTGCTCCCCGTATATTGTTTTTACACCGTTCGATGTTGGTAATTTCATCATTTGGTGGAGAGTCGAAGGGACTGCCCTCATACTGTGGATCCAAGGACTTCCGAACAGGGCATTGTACCTCATGTCGCCCTCGATTAAATGGAACTTGGTATCTTGAATGGTTCCAGCCACATTTACTGGTAGAATAATCTCCCCTTTAGTTGTCACACTGGCGATATTGAAGCCGTTTAAGACTCGGGTTGCGGGTACGATTTGACTTTGTATGCCGAGTTGCTCCACAACCCTCGATCGGATGATATTCGCCGAGCTACCTGGATCCACTAAAACACGCTTAACTTGAACTTTATTTAATAATATAGAAATTACTAGAGCGTCGTTGTGGGGCTGAGAAATGCCTTCTATTTCTTCGTTGTTGAATGATAAAGTGCCTTCGGGCACATAATCTCGGGTTCATTTTTCCCTAGTGATTGATACTTTTGTGCATTTGAATATAGGTCCCTGTGGGATGTCGACCCAGCCGACGATCATATGAATGACATGTTGGGGTTCCTCCTGTTCATTTTTCCTGTTGGCATCCCTTTCTCTGAAATGATTCTTAGCTCGATCGCTGAGGAACTCTCGAAGGTGGCCCTCATTGAATAGACGGGCTACCTCCTCCCTTAATTTCCTGCAATCCTCGTTCTTATGACCATGCGTGCCATGATACTTGCACATCAAATTTGAATTTCTTTGGGAAGGATCGGTTTGTATGGTTTAGGCCACCTAGTATCTCTGATCCTTCCGATTGCCGAAACAATGGCCGTTGCATCGATGCTAAAGTTATATTCCGATAACCGAGGTGCCTCTGTGGGAACGGCATACTTGTCGAAACCACCTTTGCTCATAAGTCCCCGATAATTTTGTCCTCGATCACTTCTTCGATCGTTCCGGGCGGAATTGCATCCAGAACTATTATTCCTTCGATCTGCGATATATGGTTGATATCGGTCCTTGTTCGACCTTGGATCCCTGCCGACGTCCCTCTGGTTTTTAACTATCGACCTGTTTGGATATACTGGACCGGAAGGTGCTCCTAATTGTTCATCCTCGGCCCTGATCTTCGACTGATATCGATTGTGTACATCTGCCCAAGTTATAGCTGGATACTCGATCAAATTTTGTTTCAACCACTGTGATGCTATCGAACTTCGTTCGTTCACCTCTTGAGTGAAATCTTGAACGGCCCAATCATTTGTGACCAATGGCAACTCCATGCGTTCCATTTGAAATCGGGACACTAAATCCCTTAGCATTTCATTATCTCTTTGTCTAACCTTGAAAAGGTCCGATTTCCTCGTTGCGACCTTTATGGCCCTGGCATGTGCCTTTACGAAAGAATCTGCTAACATGGCAAACGAATCAATGAAATTTGGTGACAGGTTGTGATATTAAATCATTACTCCCTTCGAAAGGGTCTCTCTAAATTTTTTCAACAGTACGGATTCAATTTCATCATCTTCTAAATCATTACCCTTGATGGCGCATGTATATGAAGTAACATGCTCGTTGGGATCGGTAGTCCCATTGTATTTGGGTATGTATGGCATACGAAACTTCTTTGGAATAGGCTTCGGAGCCGCACTTGGAGGAAACGGCTTTTGTACAAACTTCTTCGAATCCATCCCTCTCAAGATTGGCGGTGCCCCTGGTATCTGATCAACTCGAGAATTGTATGTCTCCACTTTTTTATCGTTGGCTTCGATTCTCTTCTCCCTTATTTCAATTCTTTTGGTGAGCTCCTCAATCATTTTCATTACC